>NW_026090715.1:0-19808 GCF_024586455.1 Bactrocera neohumeralis
TATACAAGAATATCGACTTTATTCCTAAATATAAGAAGGTGGAATTCTTCCAAATGCACTGCCGTTATGGCTTTATATCCACTTCAGTAAGAGGAAGAAGGTTAATTAACTTAAATAAGTGAAGGAAATGATTTGAAGAAACTCAATATCGATTGCTAAATGTGTATATACAAGAATATCGACTTTATACCTAAATATAAGAAGGTGGAATTTCTTCCAAATGCACTGCCGTTATGGCTTTATATCCACTTCAGTAAAACGAAGAAGGTTAATTAACTTAAATAAGTGAAGAAAATGATTTGAAGAAACTCAATATCGATTGCTAAATGTGTATATACAAGAATATCGACTTTATACCTAAATATAAGAAGGTGGAATTCTTCCAAATGCACTGCCGTTATGGCTTTATATCCACTTCAGTAAGATGAAGAAGGTTAATTAACCTAAATAAGTGAAGAAAATGATTTGAAGAAACTCAATATCGATTGCTTAATGTGCATATATGCAAGAATATCGACTTTATACCTAAATATAAGAAGGTGGAATTCTTCCAAATGCACTGCCGTTATGGCTTTATATCCACTTCAGTAAGATAAAGAAGGTTAATTAACTTAAATAAGTGAAGAAAATGATTTGAAGAAACTCAATATCGATTGCTAAATGTGTATATACAAGAATATCGACTTTATACCTAAATATAAGAAGGTGGAATTCTTCCAAATGCACTGCCGTTATGGTTTTTATATCCACTTCAGTAAGATGAAGAAGGTTAATTAACTTAAATAAGTGAAGGAAATGATTTGAAGAAACTCAATATCGATTGCTGAATGTACAATACAATTAGGTATACAAGAATATCGACTTTATACCTAAAATTAAGAAGGTGGAATTCTCCCAAATGCACTGCCGTTATGGCTTTATATCCACTTCAGTAAGATAAAGAAGGTTAATTAACTTAAATAAGTGAAGAAAATGATTTGAAGAAACTCAATATCGATTGCTAAATGTGTATATACAAGAATATCGACTTTATACCTAAATATAAGAAGGTGGAATTCTTCCAAATGCACTGCCGTTATGGCTTTATATCCACTTCAGTAAGATGAAGAAGGTTAATTAACTTAAATAAGTGAAGGAAATGATTTGAAGAAACTCAATATCGATTGCTAAATGTGTATATACAAGAATATCGACTTTATACCTAAATATAAGAAGGTGGAATTCTTCCAAATGCACTGCCGTTATGGCTTTATATCCACTTCAGTAAGATAAAGAATGTTAATTAACTTAAATAAGTGAAGAAAATGATTTGAAGAAACTCAATATCGATTGCTAAATGTGTATATACAAGAATATCGACTTTATACCTAAATATAAGAAGGTGAATTCTTCCAAATGCACTGCCGTTATGGCTTTATATCCACTTCAGTAAGATGAAGAAGGTTAATTAACTTAAATAAGTGAAGAAAATGATTTGAAGAAACTCAATATTGATTGCTTAATGTGTATATACAAGAATATCGACTTTATAGCTAAATATAAGAAGGTGGAATTCTTCCAAATGCACTGCCGTTATGGCTTTATATCCACTTCAGTAAGATGAAGAAGGTTAATTAACTTAAATAAGTGAAGAAAATGATTTGAAGAAACTCAATATCGATTGCTTAATGTGTATATACAAGAATATCGACTTTATACCTAAACATAAGAAGGTGGAATTCTTCCAAATGCACTGCCGTTATGGCTTTATATCCACTTCAGTAAGATGAAGAAGGTTAATTAACTTAAATAAGTGAAGAAAATGATTTGAAGAAACTCAATATCGATTGCTAAATGTGTATATACAAGAATATCGACTTTATACCTAAATATAAGAAGGTGGAATTCTTCCAAATGCACTGCCGTTATGGCTTTATATCCACTTCAGTAAGATAAAGAAGGTTAATTAACTTAAATAAGTGAAGGAAGCGATTTGAAGAAACTCAATATCGATTGCTGAATGTGTGTATATAGAGGAATATCGACTTTATACCTAAATATAAGAAGGTGAATTCTTCCAAATGCACTGCCGTTATGGCTTTATATCCACTTTAGTATGATAAAGAAGGTTAATTAACTTAAATAAGTGAAGAAAATGATTTGAAGAAACTCAATATCGATTGCTAAATGTGTATATACAAGAATATCGACTTTATACCTAAATATAAGAAGGTGGAATTCTTCCAAATGCACTGCCGTTATGGCTTTATATCCACTTCAGTAAGATAAAGAAGGTTAATTAACTTAAATAAGTGAAGAAAATGATTTGAAGAAACTCAATATCGATTGCTAAATGTGTATATACAAGAATATCGACTTTATACCTAAATATAAGAAGGTGGAATTCTTCCAAATGCACTGCCGTTATGGCTTTATATCCACTTCAGTAAGATGAAGAAGGTTAATTAACTTAAATAAGTGAAGGAAATGATTTGAAGAAACTCAATATCGATTGCTAAATGTGTATATACAAGAATATCGACTTTATACCTAAATATAAGAAGGTGGAATTCTTCCAAATGCACTGCCGTTATGGCTTTATATCCACTTCAGTAAGATGAAGAAGGTTAATTAACTTAAATAAGTGAAGTAAATGATTTGAAGAAACTCAATATCGATTGCTAAATGTGTATATACAAGAATATCGACTTTATACCTAAATAGAAGAAGGTGGAATTCTTCCAAATGCACTGCCGTTATGGCTTTATATCCACTTCAGTAAGATAAGAAGAAGGTTAATTAACTTAAATAAGTGAAGGAAATGATTTGAAGAAACTCAATATCGATTGCTAAATGTGTATATACAAGAATATCGACTTTATACCTAAATATAAGAAGGTGGAATTCTTCCAAATGCACTGCCGTTATGGCTTTATATCCACTTCAGTAAGATGAAGAAGGTTAATTAACTTAAATAAGTGAAGAAAATGATTTGAAGAAACTCAATATCGACTGCTAAGTGTCTGTATATACAAGAATATCGACTTTATAGCTAAATATAAGAAGGTGGAATTCTTCCAAATGCACTGCCGTTATGGCGTTATATCCACTTCAGTAAGATGAAGAAGGTTAATTAACTTAAATAAGTGAAGAAATGATTTGAAGAAACTCAATATCGATTGCTAAATGTGTATATACAAGAATATCGACTTTATACCTAAATATAAGAAGGTGGAATTCTTCCAAATGCACTGCCGTTATGGCTTTATATCCACTTCAGTAAGATGAAGAAGGTTAATTAACTTAAATAAGTGAAGGAAATGATTTGAAGAAACTCAATATCGATTGCTAAATGTGTATATACAAGAATATCGACTTTATACCTAAATATAAGAAGGTGGAATTCTTCCAAATGCACTGCCGTTATGGCTTTATATCCACTTCAGTAAGATGAAGAAGGTTAATTAACTTAAATAAGTGAAGAAAATGATTTGAAGAAACTCCATATTGATTGCTAAATGTGTATATACAAGAATATCGACTTTATACCTAAATATAAGAAGGTGGAATTCTTCCAAATGCACTGCCGTTATGGCTTTATATCCACTTCAGTAAGATGAAGAAGGTTAATTAACTTAAATAAGTGAAGGAAATGATTTGAAGAAACTCAAAATCGATTGCTAAATGTGTATATAGAAGAATATCGACTTTATACCTAAATATAAGAAGGTGGAATTCTTCCAAATGCACTGCCGTTATGGCGTTATATCCACTTCAGTAATATGAAGATTGTTAATTAACTTAAATAAGTGAAGGAAATGATTTGAAGAAACTCAATATCGATTGCTAAATGTGTATATACAAGAATATCGACTTTATACCTAAATATAAGAAGGTGGAATTCTTCCAAATGCACTGCCGTTATGGCTTTATATCCACTTCAGTAAGATGAAGAAGGTTAATTAACTTAAATAAGTGAAGAAAATGATTTGAAGAAACTCAATATCGATTGCTAAATGTGTATATACAAGAATATCGACTTTATATCTAAACATAAGAAGGTGGAATTCTTCCAAATGCACTGCCGTTATGGCTTTATATCCACTTCAGTAAGATAAAGAAGGTTAATTAACTTAAATAAGTGAAGGAAATGATTTGAAGAAACTCAATATTGATTGCTAAATGTGTATATACAAGAATATCGACTTTATACCTAAATATAAGAAGGTGGAATTCTTCCAAATGCACTGCCGTTATGGCTTTATATCCACTTCAGTAAGATAAAGAAGGTTAATTAACTTAAATAAGTGAAGAAAATGATTTGAAGAAACTCAATCTCGATTGCTAAATGTGTATATACAAGAATATCGACTTTATACCTAAATATAAGAAGGTGGAATTCTTCCAAATGCACTGCCGTTTTGACTTTATATCCACTTCAGTAAGATGAGGGAGTCTAATTAACTTAAATAAGTGAAGTAAATGATTTGAAGAAACTCTATATCGAATGCTAAATGTGTATATACAAGAATATCGACTTTATACCTAAATATAAGAAGGTGGAATTCTTCCAAATGCACTGCCGTTATGGCTTTATATCCACTTCAGTAAGATGAAGAAGGTTAATTAACTTAAATAAGTGAAGTAAATGATTTGAAGAAACTCAATATCGATTGCTAAATGTGTATATACAAGAATATCGACTTTATACCTAAATATAAGAAGGTGGAATTCTTCCAAATGCACTGCCGTTATGGCTTTATATCCACTTCAGTAAGATGAAGAAGGTTAATTAACTTAAATAAGTGAAGAAAATGATTTGAAGAAACTCAATATCGATTGCTAAATGTGTATATACAAGAATATCGACTTTATACCTAAACATAAGAAGGTGGAATTCTTCCAAATGCACTGCCGTTATGGCTTTATATCCACTTCAGTAAGATGAAGAAGGTTAATTAACTTAAATAAGTGAAGAAAATGATTTGAAGAAACTCAATATCGATTGCTAAATGTGTATATATACAAGAATATCGACTTTATACCTAAACATAAGAAGGTGGAATTCTTCCAAATGCACTGCCGTTATGGCTTTATATCCACTTCAGTAAGATGAAGAAGGTTAATTAACTTAAATAAGTGAAGAAAATGATTTGAAGAAACTCAATATTGATTGCTAAATGTGTATATACAAGAATATCGACTTTATAGCTAAATATAAGAAGGTGGAATTCTTCCAAATGCACTGCCGTTATGGCGTTATATCCACTTCAGTAAGATGAAGAAGGTTAATTAACTTAAATAAGTGAAGAAAATGATTGGAAGAAACTCAATATTGATTGCTAAATGTGTATATGCAAGAATATCGACTTTATACCTAAACATAAGAAGGTGGAATTCTTCCAAATGCACTGCCGTTATGGCTTTATATCCACTTCAGTAAGATAAAGAAGGTTAATTAACTTAAATAAGTGAAGAAAATGATTTGAAGAAACTCAATATCGATTGCTAAATGTGTACATACAAGACAATCGACTTTATATATGAACATAAGAAGGTGGAATTCTTCCAAATGCACTGCCGTTATGGCTTTATATCCACTTCAGTAAGATGAAGAAGGTTAATTAACTTAAATAAGTGAAGAAAATGATTTGAAGAAACTCAATATCGATTGCTTAATGTGTATATACAAGAATATCGACTTTATACCTAAATATAAGAAGGTGGAATTCTTCCAAATGCACTGCCGTTATGGCGTTATATCCACTTCAGTAAGATGAAGAAGGTTAATTAACTTAAATAAGTGAAGAAAATGATTTGAAGAAACTCAATATCGATTGCTAAATGTGTATATACAAGAATATCGACTTTATACCTAAATATAAGAAGGTGGAATTCTTCCAAATGCACTGCCGTTATGGCTTTATATCCACTTCAGTAAGATGAAGAAGGTTAATTAACTTAAATAAGTGAAGAAAATGATTTGAAGAAACTCAATATCGATTGCTAAATGTGTATATACAAGAATATCGACTTTATACCTAAATATAAGAAGGTGGAATTCTTCCAAATGCACTGCCGTTATGGCTTTATATCCACTTCAGTAAGATGAAGAAGGTTAATTAACTTAAATAAGTGAAGTAAATGATTTGAAGAAACTCAATATCGATTGCTAAATGTGTATATACAAGAATATCGACTTTATACCTAAACATAAGAAGGTGGAATTCTTCCAAATGCACTGCCGTTATGGCTTTATATCCACTTCAGTAAGATAAAGAAGGTTAATTAACTTAAATAAGTGAAGAAAATGATTTGAAGAAACTCAATATCGATTGCTAAATGTGTATATACAAGAATATCGACTTTATACCTAAACATAAGAAGGTGGAATTCTTCCAAATGCACTGCCGTTATGGCGTTATATCCACTTCAGTAAGATGAAGAAGGTTAATTAACTTAAATAAGTGAAGTAAATGATTGGAAGAAACTCAATATCGATTGCTAAATGTGTATATGCAAGAATATCGACTTTTAATACCTAAACATAAGAAGGTGGAATTCTTCCAAATGCACTGCCGTTATGGCTTTATATCCACTTCAGTAAGATAAAGAAGGTTAATTAACTTAAATAAGTGAAGAAAATGATTTGAAGAAACTCAATATCGATTGCTAAATGTGTATATACAAGAATATCGACTTTACTGCTAAATATAAGAAGGTGGAATTCTTCCAAATGCACTGCCGTTATGGCGTTATATCCACTTCAGTAAGATGAAGAAGGTTAATTAACTTAAATAAGTGAAGAAAATGATTGGAAGAAACTCAATATCGGTTGCTAGATGTGTACATACAAGAATATCGACTTACACCTAAACATAAGAAGGTGGAATTCTTCCAAATGCACTGCCGTTATGGCTTTATATCTACTTCAGTAAGATAAAGAAGGTTAATTAACTTAAATAAGTGAAGAAAATGATTTGAAGAAACTCAATATCGATTGCTAGATGTGTATATACAAGAATATCGACTTTATACCTAAATATAAGAAGGTGGAATTCTTCCAAATGCACTGCCGTTATGGCTTTATATCCACTTCAGTAAGATAAAGAAGGTTAATTAACTTAAATAAGTGAAGAAAATGATTTGAAGAAACTCAATATCGATTGCTAAATGTGTATATACAAGAATATCGACTTTATACCTAAATATAAGAAGGTGGAATTCTTCCAAATGCACTGCCGTTATGGCTTTATATCCACTTCAGTAAGATGAAGAAGGTTAATTAACTTAAATAAGTGAAGTAAATGATTTGAAGAAATGAAATGAAGAAACTCAATATCGATTGCTAAATGTGCATATACAAGAATATCGACTTTATACCTAAACATAAGAAGGTGGAATTCTTCCAAATGCACTGCCGTTATGGCGTTATATCCACTTCAGTAAGATAAAGAAGGTTAATTAACTTAAATAAGTGAAGAAAATGATTTGAAGAAACTCAATATCGATTGCTAAATGTGTATATACAAGAATATCGACTTTATACCTAAATATAAGAAGGTGGAATTCTTCCAAATGCACTGCCGTTATGGCTTTATATCCACTTCAGTAAGATGAAGAAGGTTAATTAACTTAAATAAGTGAAGTAAATGATTTGAAGAAACTCAATATCGATTGCTAAATGTGGATATACAAGAATATCGACTTTATATGTACCTAAATATAGGAAAGTGGAATTCTTCGAAATGCACTGCCGTTATGGCGTTATATCCACTTCAGTAAGATGAAGAATGTTAATTAACTTAAATAAGTGAAGTAAATGATTGGAAGAAACTCAATATCGATTGCTAAATGTGTATTTACAAGAATATAAACTTTATACCTAAATAGAAGAAAGTGAAATTCTTCGAAATGCACTGCCGTTATGGCGTTATATCCACTTCAGTAAGATGAAGAAGGTTAATTAACTTAAATAAGTGAAGTAAATGATTGGAAGAAACTCAATATCGATTGCTAAATGTGTATATACAAGAATATCGACTTTATACCTAAACATAAGAAGGTGGAATTCTTCCAAATGCACTGCCGTTATGGCTTTATATCCACTTCAGTAAGATGAAGAAGGTTAATTAACTTAAATAAGTGAAGAAAATGATTTGAAGAAACTCAATATCGATTGCTAAATGTGTATATACAAGAATATCGACTTTATACCTAAATATAAGAAGGTGGAATTCTTCCAAATGCACTGCCGTTATGGCGTTATATCCACTTCAGTAAGATGAAGAAGGTTAATTAACTTAAATAAGTGAAGTAAATGATTGGAAGAAACTCAATATCGATTGCTAGATGTGTATATACAAGAATATCGACTTTGTACCTAAATATAAGAAGGTGGAATTCTTCCAAATGCACTGCCGTTATGGCTTTATATCCACTTCAGTAAGATAAAGAAGGTTAATTAACTTAAATAAGTGAAGAAAATGATTTGAAGAAACTCAATATCGATTGCTGAATGTGTATATACAAGAATATCGACTTTATACCTAAATATAAGAAGGTGGAAATTCTTCCAAATGCACTGCCGTTATGGCGTTATATCCACTTCAGTAAGATGAAGAAGGTTAATTAACTTAAATAAGTGAAGTAAATGATTGGAAGAAACTCAATATCGATTGCTAGATGTGTATATACAAGAATATCGACTTTATACCTAAATATAAGAAGGTGGAATTCTTCCAAATGCACTGCCGTTATGGCGTTATATCCACTTCAGTAAGATGAAGAAGGTTAATTAACTTAAATAAGTGAAGTAAATGATTGGAAGAAACTCAATATCGATTGCTAAATGTGTATATACAAGAATATCGACTTTATACCTAAATATAAGAAGGTGGAATTCTTCCAAATGCACTGCCGTTATGGCTTTATATCCACTTCAGTAAGATGAAGAAGGTTAATTAACTTAAATAAGTGAAGTAAATGATTTGAAGAAACTCAATATCGATTGCTAGATGTGTATATACAAGAATATCGACTTTGTACCTAAATATAAGAAGGTGGAATTCTTCCAAATGCACTGCCGTTGTGGCGTTATATGGGTTATACCCGCCACGTTCATTCCCCAATGAAAAGAAAGCGACAGAAACTCAATAGATTGCTATGTGTATTAAATGACGACCATGCAAACAAAAAGGACTACGAGAAGGGATGCACCTGGAATATATCGACCCTTAAGATAAAGAAGGTGTATGATCGCGAAAATAAATTTGAATCACTCAATATCCAAGAAATGCGTATACGGGACAAGGACAGACTTTAAGAACATAAGGTGGAATTCTTCCAAATGCACTGCCGTTTGGCTTTATATCCACTTCAGTAAGTCAGAGAAGGTTAATTAACTTAAATAAGTGAAGTAAATGATTGGAAGAAACTCTTCGAACTAAATGTGTACGCCCCGACGGAAAGAATACGACTTTGACCAAAGAGGTGGAATTCTTCAAATGAGCGCTTGGAGCGCTTCTTATGAGAGAAACTCAATATCGTGCCCCGCCACGATTCAAAATCGTGCTTGGCGACTTTAACGCCAGGGTGGGCAAAGAACAAGATATTTGGCACTACGGTCGGTAAATGCACTGCCGTTATGGCTCCACGACGAAACAGGTTAATTAATGGGTTGAAGAAAATGATGGAAGAAACTCAATATCGATTGCTAGATGTGTATATACAAGTTATCTTTACTACTTAAGAACAAGAAGAAATCAAATGGCGTTATTCCGGATCGAAAACCACCAACCAGATCGATAAATGTGTGATAGACGGAAGAATAGTGTTCTAGATGTGTATATCCAAGATATCCTTTATACCTAAACATAAGAAGGTGGAATTCTTCCAAATGCACTGCCGTTGTGGCTTTATATCCACTTCAGTAAGACACAAGAAGGTTACGTCGAGAAGCTTAACAGACAGCCGAACGATTTTCTATCGGCTTGTATATACTCCTGCTCTCTGAGAGCACTCGTCAACAACTCGGTATAAGGGAACTGTGGGATTATTTAAGTGAAGAAAATTGAAGAAACTTACGATTGCAACCGTAAACAAGAATATCGACTTTTAAAGTGCATAAGAAGGTGACGAATTCTTCGCAGCGGAGAGAAAAAATGCCTACCTGCCGTTACGATCGACCACTACACGTGCGGGATGGGATAGATACCGAGATCGCACTTTTGCAGACAGAAGAAGAAAAGAAATGCGTTACGAAGAGCTTGATAAGCTAAGGGAATGTCGAAAATTCTACGAAAAAATTACAGAAGAAACTCAATATCGATTGCTAAATGTGTATCAAGAATATCGATGCCCAGAGCATACTTAAATATAAGAAGTGGAATTCTTCCAAATGCACTGCCGTGAATGGCAGTTAATCCACAACAAGGAGAAGAAGAAATTCCCCAATCGATGACGATGGAGCAGACGTTCCATACTCCGACCATGAAGAAGTTCGAATAGCAATTGCCCGCCTCAAAAACAACAAAGCGGCAGGGGCCGAAATACCGGCCGAGCTATATCAAACACGGCAGTGAAGAACTAATAGGGTTAATTAATCAAATCTTTGTAAATGATTTCGGAAGAAACTCCAACGATTGAATTTAATGTGTATATACAAGAATATCCTTTATACCTAAAATAGAGAAGGTGAATCTCTTCCAAATGCACTGGGATTATGGCTTTAAACATCGCATATAAGATGAAGAGCGTTTGTTAAGATTAAATAAGTGAACAAACTGATTGAAGAAACTCAATATCAGTGTGGCTTCAGATGGAAAATCAACAACCGACCAGATATTCACCATGCGCCAAATCTTGGAAAAGACCCGTGAAAGGAGAATCGACACACACCACCTCTTTGTCGATTTCAAAGCTGCTTTCGACAGCACGAAAAGGAGCTGCCTTTATGCCGCGATGTCTGAATTTGGTATCCCCGCAAAACTAATACGGCTGTGTAAGTTGACGCTGAGCAATACAAAAAGCTCCGTCAGGATCGGGAAGGACCTCTCCGAGCCGTTCGATACCAAACGAGGTTTCAGACAAGGCGACTCCCTATCGTGTGACTTCTTCAAATGCTTCTGGAGAAAATATTCGAGCTGCAGTAAACAGAGAAGGTTAATCTTCTAAATAAGTGAAGTAAGCTGATTTGAAGAAACCGACGATATTGATATCATGTGTATCAACAAGAATATCGCTTTCTCCAGGCTGGAAAGGAAGCACAGAAAATTCTTCCAAATGAACGCCGTTAAACGTTATATCTCACTGTCATAAGACAAACAGTCGTTAATCGCGACTTAAATAAGTGAAGTAAATGTTGAAGTCATAACTTTGATGTGTATGTAGATAATTTCGTCTAAACATAGGAACCAGTATTAACACCACGAACAATATCAGCCTGGAAATCCAACGCAGGATTGCTTGCCAACAGGTGCTACTTCGGACTGAGTAGGCAATTGAAAAGTAAAGTCCTCTCTCGACGAAACAAATACTCAATTGCTATAATGTGTATATCCCGTCAAGCTATATGGTGCAGACTTTTGGGCTATGACATAAGATGAGTCGACGTTACGAGTTTTCGAGAGAAAAAGTCTGCGAAAGATTTATGGTCCTTTGCGCATTGGCAACGGCGAATATCGCATTCGATGGAACGATGAGCTGTACAAGATATATAACGACACTGACATAGTTCAGTGAATTAAAAGACAGAAGCTACGCTCAATATCGATTGCTAAATGTGTATAGCTCAAGAATATCGACTTTAGTACCCGCCTAAATATAAGAAGGTGGACCTCCAAATGCACTCCGTTGGAAGGACCAAATTGAGAAGGACCTGGCTTCGCTTGGAATATCCAATTGGCGCCACGTAGCGAAAAGAAGAAACGACTGGCGCGCTGTTTATTTACAAGAATATCGACTTTATACCTAAATATAAGAAGGTGGAATTCTTCCAAATGCACTGCCGTTATGGCTTTATATCCACTTCAGTAAGATGAAGAAGGTTAATTAACTTAAATAAGTGAAGAAAATGATTTGAAGAAACTCAATATCGATTGCTAAATGTGTATATACAAGAATATCGACTTTATACCTAAATATAAGAAGGTGGAATTCTTCCAAATGCACTGCCGTTATGGCTTTATATCCACTTCAGTAAGATGAAAGAAGGTTAATTAACTTAAATAAGTGAAGAAAATGATTTGAAGAAACTCAATATCGATTGCTAAATGTGTATATACAAGAATATCGACTTTATACCTAAAAATAAGAAGGTGGAATTCTTCCAAATGCACTGCCGTTATGGCTTTATATCCACTTCAGTAAGATGAAGAAGGTTAATTAACTTAAATAAGTGAAGAAAATGATTGGAAGAAACTCAATATCGATTGCTTAATGTGTATATACAAGAATATCGACTTTATACCTAAATATAAGAAGGTGGAATTCTTCCAAATGCACTGCCGTTATGGCTTTATATCCACTTCAGTAAGATGAAGAAGGTTAATTAACTTAAATAAGTGAAGAAAATGATTTGAAGAAACTCAGTATCGAATGCTAAGTCTGTATATACACGACAATCGACTTTATACCTAAATAGAAGAAGGTGGAATTCTTCCAAATGCACTGCCGTTATGGCTTTATATCCACTTCAGTAAGATGAAGAACGTTAGTTAACTTAAATAAGTGAAGAAAATGATTTGAAGAAACTCAATATCGATTGCTAAATGTGCATATGCAACAATATCGACTTTATACCTAAATATAAGAAGGTGGAATTCTTCCAAATTCACTGCAGTTATGGCTTTATATCCACTTCAGTAAGATGAAGAAGGTTAATTAACTTAAATAAGTGAAGAAAATGATTTGAAGAAACTCAATATCGATTGCTAAATGTGTATATACAAGAATATCGACTTTATACCTAAATATAAGAAGGTGGAATTCTTCCAAATGCACTGCCGTTATGGCTTTATATCCACTTCAGTAAGTAAGATAAAAAGAAGGTTAATTAACTTAAATAAGTGAAGAAAATGATTTGAAGAAACTCAATATCGATTACTAGATGTGTATATACAAGATTATCGACTTTTTACCTAAATATGAGAAGGTGGAATTCTTCCAAATGCACTGCCATTGTGGCGTTATATCCACTTCAGTAAGATGAAGAAGGTTAATTAACTTAAATAAGTGAAGAAAATGATTTGAAGAAACTCAATATCGATTGCTAAATGTGTATATACAAGAATATCGACTTTATACCTAAATATAAGAAGGTGGAATTCTTCCAAATGCACTCGTTATGGCTTTATATCCACTTCAGTAAGATAAAGAAGGTTAATTAACTTAAATAAGTGAAGAAAATGATTTGAAGAAACTCAATATCGATTGCTAAATGTGTATATACAAGAATATCGACTTTATACCTAAACATAAGAAGGTGGAATTCTTCCAAATGCACTGCCGTTATGGCTTTATATCCACTTCAGTAAGATGAAGAAGGTTAATTAACTTAAATAAGTGAAGAAAATGATTTGAAGAAACTCAATATCGATTGCTAAATGTGTATATACAAGAATATCGACTTTATACCTAAATATAAGAAGGTGGAATTCTTCCAAATGCACTGCCGTTATGGCTTTATATCCACTTCAGTAAGATGAAGAAGGTTAATTAACTTAAATAAGTGAAAATGATTTGAAATGATTTGAAGAAACTCTATATCGACTGCTAAATGTGTATATGTAAGAATATCGACTTTATACCTAAATATAAGAAGGTGGAATTCTTCCAAATGCACTGAATTCTTCCAAATGCACGTTATGGCTTTATATCCACTTCAGTAAGATGAAGAAGGTTAATTAACTTAAATAAGTGAAGAAAATGATTTGAAGAAACTCAATATCGATTGCTAAATGTGTATATACAAGAATATCGACTTTATACCTAAATATAAGAAGGTGGAATTCTTCCAAATGCACTGCCGTTATGGCTTTATATCCACTTCAGTAAGATGAAGAAGGTTAATTAACTTAAATAAGTGAAGAAAATGATTTGAAGAAACTCAATATCGATTGCTAAATGTGTATATACAAGAATATCGACTTTATACCTAAATATAAGAAGGTGGAATTCTTCCAAATGCACTGCCGTTATGGCTTTATATCCACTTCAGTAAGATGAAGTAGGTTAAATAACTTAAATAAGTGAAGAAAATGATTTGAAGAAACTCAATATTGATTGCTAAATGTGTATGTACAAGAATATCGACTTTATCCTAAATATAAGAAGGTGGAATTCTTCCAAATGCACTGCCGTTATGGCTTTATATCCACTTCAGTAAGATAAAGAAGGTTAATTAACTTAAATAAGTGAAGAAAATGATTTGAAGAAACTCAATATCGATTGCTAAATGTGTAAATACAAGAATATCGACTTTATACCTAAATATAAGAAGGTGGAATTCCCAAATGCACTGCCGTTATGCCGTTAAGGTGGAAGGTGGAATTCTTCCAAATGAACTGCCGTTATGGCTTTATATCCACTTCAGTAAGATGAAGAAGGTTAATTAACTTAAATAAGTGAAGAAAATGATTTGAAGAAACTCAATATCGATTGCTAAATGTGTATATACAAGAATATCGACTTTATACCTAAATATAAGAAGGTGGAATTCTTCCAAATGCACTGCCGTTATGGCTTTATATCCACTTCAGTAAGATGAAGAAGGTTAATTAACTTAAATAAGTGAAGAAAATGATTTGAAGAAACTCAATATCGATTGCTAAATGTGTATATACAAGAATATCGACTTTATACCTAAATATAAGAAGGTGGAATTCTTCCAAATGCACTGCCGTTATGGCTTTATATCCACTTCAGTAAGATGAAGAAGGTTAATTAACTTAAATAAGTGAAGAAAATGATTTGAAGAAACTCAATATCGATTGCTAAATGTGTATATACAAGAATATCGACTTTATACCTAAATATAAGAAGGTGGAATTCTTCCAAATGCACTGCCGTTATGGCTTTATATCCACTTCAGTAAGATAAAGAAGGTTAATTAACTTAAATAAGTGAAGAAAATGATTTGAAGAAACTCAATATCGATTGCTAAATGTGTATATACAAGAATATCGACTTTATACCTAAATATAAGAAGGTGGAATTCTTCCAAATGCACTGCCGTTATGGCTTTATATCTACTCCAGTAAGATAAAGAATGTTAATTAACTTAAATAAGTGAAGAAAATGATTTGAAGAAACTCAATATCGATTGCTAAATGTGTATATACAAGAATATCGACTTTATACCTAAATATAAGAAGGTGGAATTCTTCCAAATGCACTGCCGTTATGGCTTTATATCCACTTCAGTAAGATGAAGAAGGTTAATTAACTTAAATAAGTGAAGAAAATGATTTGAAGAAACTCAATATCGATTGCTAAATGTGTATATACAAGAATATCGACTTTATACCTAAATATAAGAAGGTGGAATTCTTCCAAATGCACTGCCGTTATGGCTTTATATCCACTTCAGTAAGATGAAGAAGGTTAATTAACTTAAATAAGTGAAGAAAATGATTTGAAGAAACTCAATATCGATTGCTAAATGTGTATATACAAGAATATCGACTTTATACCTAAATATAAGAAGGTGGAATTCTTCCAAATGCACTGCCGTTATGGCTTTATATCCACTTCAGTAAGATGAAGAAGGTTAATTAACTTAAATAAGTGAAGAAAATGATTTGAAGAAACTCAATATCGGTTGCTTAATGTGTATATACAAGAATATCGACTTTATAGCTACATATAAGAAGGTGGAATTCTTCCAAATGCACTGCCGTTATGGCTTTATATCCACTTCAGTAAGATGAAGAACGTTAGTTAACTTAAATAAGTGAAGAAAATGATTTGAAGGCTTTATATCCACTTATAAGAAGTCCAAAGATGAAGTAAATGAAGTTAATTAACTTAAATAAGTGAAGAAAATGATTTGAAGAAACTCAATATCGATTGCTAAATGTGTATATACAAGAATATCGACTTTATACCTCAATATAAGAAGGTGGAATTCTTCCAAATGCACTGCCGTTATGGCTTTATATCCACTTCAGTAAGATGAAGAAGGTTAATTAACTTAAATAAGTGAAGAAAATGATTTGAAGAAACTCAATATCGATTGCTAAATGTGTATATACAAGAATATCGACTTTATACCTAAATATAAGAAGGTGGAATTCTTCCAAATGCACTGCCGTTATGGCTTTATATCCACTTCAGTAAGATGAAGAAGGTTAATTAACTTAAATAAGTGAAGAAAATGATTTGAAGAAACTCAATATCGATTGCTAAATGTGTATATACAAGAATATCGACTTTATACCTAAATATAAGAAGGTGGAATTCTTCCAAATGCACTGCCGTTATGGCTTTATATCCACTTCAGTAAGATGAAGAAGGTTAATTAACTTAAATAAGTGAAGAAAATGATTTGAAGAAACTCAATATCGAATGCTAAATGTGTATATACAAGAATATCGACTTTATACCTAAATATAAGAAGGTGGAATTCTTCCAAATGCACTGCCGTTATGGCTTTATATCCACTTCAGTAAGATGAAGAAGGTTAATTAACTTAAATAAGTGAAGAAAATGATTTGAAGAAACTCAATATCGATTGCTAAATGTGTATATACAAGAATATCGACTTTATACCTAAATATAAGAAGGTGGAATTCTTCCAAATGCACTGCCGTTATGCCTTTTTATCAAATTCAGTAAGATGAAGAAGGTTAATTAACTTAAATAAAGAAGAAAATGATTTGAAGAAACTCAATATCGATTGCTAAATGTGTATATACAAGAATATCGACTTTATACCTAAACATAAGAAGGTGGAATTCTTCCAAATGCACTGCCGTTATGGCTTTATATCCACTTCAGTAAGATGAAGAAGGTTAATTAACTTAAATAAGTGAAGAAAATGATTTGAAGAAACTCAATATCGATTGCTAAATGTGTATATACAAGAATATCGACTTTATACCTAAATAAAAGATTGAGGAATTCTTCCAAATGCACTGCCGTTATGGCTTTATATCCACTTCAGTAAGATGAAGAAGGTTAATTAACTTAAATAAGTGAAGAAAATGATTTGAAGAAACTCAATATCGATTGCTAAATGTGTATATACAAGAATATCGACTTTATACCTAAATATAAGAAGGTGGAATTCTTCCAAATGCACTGCCGTTATGGCTTTATATCCACTTCAGTAAGATAAAGAAGGTTAATTAACTTAAATAAGTGAAGAAAATGATTTGAAGAAACTCAATATCGATTGCTATGTGTATATACAAGAATATCGACTTTATACCTAAATATAAGAAGGTGGAATTCTTCCAAATGCACTGCCGTTTTGGCTTTATATCCACTTCAGTAAGATGAAGTAGGTTAATTAACTTAAATAAGTGAAGGAAATGATTTGAAGAAACTCAATATCGAATGCTTATCTGTATATACAAGAATATCGACTTTATACCTAAAATTATAGAAGGTGGAATTCTTCCAAATGCACTGCCGTTATGGCTTTATATCTACTTCGGTAAGATAAAGAAGGTTAATTAACTTAAATGCACTGCCGTGAAGAATATCCACTTCAGTAAGATGAAGAAGGTTAATTAACTTAAATAAGTGAAGAAAATGATTTGAAGAAACTCAATATCGATTGCTAAATGTGTATATACAAGAATATCGACTTTATACCTAAATATAAGAAGGTGGAATTCTTCCAAATGCACTGCCGTTATGGCTTTATATCCACTTCAGTAAGATGAAGAAGGTTAATTAACTTAAATAAGTGAAGAAAATGATTTGAAGAAACTCAATATCGATTGCTAAATGTGTATATACAAGAATATCGACTTTATACCTAAATATAAGAAGGTGGAATTCTTCCAAATGCACTGCCGTTATGGCTTTATATCCACTTCAGTAAGATGAAGAAGGTTAATTAACTTAAATAAGTGAAGAAAATGATTTGAAGAAACTCAATATTGATTGCTAAATGTGTATATACAAGAATATCGACTTTACAGCTAAATATAAGAAGGTGGAATTCTTCCAAATGCACTGCCGTTATGGCGTTATATCCACTTCAGTAAGATAAAGAAGGTTAATTAACTTAAATAAGTGAAGAAAATGATTTGAAGAAACTCAATATCGATTGCTAAATGTGTATATACAAGAATATCGACTTTATACCTAAATATAAGAAGGTGGAATTCTTCCAAATGCACTGCCGTTATGGCTTTATATCCACTTCAGTAAGATGAAGAAGGTTAATTAACTTAAATAAGTGAAGAAAATGATTTGAAAAAACTCAAGTATCGATTGCTAAATGTGCATATACAAGAATATCGACTTTATACCTAAACATAAGAAGGTGGAATTCTTCCAAATGCACTGCCGTTATGGCTTTATATCCACTTCAGTAAGATGAAGAAGGTTAATTAACTTAAATAAGTGAAGAAAATGATTTGAAGAAACTCAATATCGATTGCTAAATGTGTATATACAAGAATATCGACTTTATACCTAAACATAAGAAGGTGGAATTCTTCCAAATGCACTGCCGTTATGGCTTTATATCCACTTCAGTAAGATGAAGAAGGTTAATTAACTTAAATAAGTGAAGAAAATGATTTGAAGAAACTCAATATCGATTGCTAAATGTGTATATACAAGAATATCGACTTTATACCTAAATATAAGAAGGTGGAATTCTTCCAAATGCACTGCCGTTATGGCTTTTTATTAACTTCAGTAAGATGAAGAAGGTTAATTAACTTAAATAAGTGAAGAAAATGATTTGAAGAAACTCAATATCGATTGCTAAATGTGTATATACAAGAATATCGACTTTATACCTAAATATAAGAAGGTGGAATTCTTCCAAATGCACTGCCGTTATGGCTTTATATCCACTTCAGTAAGATGAAGAAGGTTAATTAACTTAAATAAGTGAAGAAAATGATTTGAAGAAACTCAATATCGATTGCTAAATGTGTATATACAAGAATATCGACTTTATACCTAAATATAAGAAGGTGGAATTCTTCCAAATGCACTGCCGTTATGGCTTTATATCCACTTCAGTAAGATGAAGAAGGTTAATTAACTTAAATAAGTGAAGAAAATGATTTGAAGAAACTCAATATCGATTGCTAAATGTGTATATACAAGAATATCGACTTTATACCTAAATATAAGAAGGTGGAATTCTTCCAAATGCACTGCCGTTATGGCTTTATATCCACTTCAGTAAGATGAAGAATGGTTATTAACTTAAATAAGTGAAGAAAATGATTTGAAGAAACTCAATATCGATTGCTAAATGTGTATATACAAGAATATCGACTTTATACCTAAATATAAGAAGGTGGAATTCTTCCAAATGCACTGCCGTTATGGCTTTATATCCACTTCAGTAAGATGAAGAAGGTTAATTAACTTAAATAAGTGAAGAAAATGAATTGAAGAAACTCAATATTGATTGCTAAATGTGTATTTACAAGATTATCGACTTTATAGCAAAATATAAGAAGGTGGAATTCTTCTAAATGCACTGCCGTTATGGCGTTATATCCACTTCAGTAAGATAAAGAAGGTTAATTAACTTAAATAAGTGAAGAAAATGATTTGAAGAAACTCAATATCGATTGCTAAATGTGTACTTACAAGAATATCGACTTTACACCTAAACATAAGAAGGT
>NW_026090716.1:0-13868 GCF_024586455.1 Bactrocera neohumeralis
AGCGTCTTCAGCTGTGGTGAAAGCTCTGATGGATTCCATTGTTTTCGAAAATTGAACCGGAACTGCAAAAATGTTGCACAAAAAAGGATCTAAAACTTTTAAATTAAAATTTAAAAAACATTTGCAAATATGTTGCAAAAAGTTCAAAAGTTACAGAAGCACTCACGGACAAACTAAAAATTAAGTTGATGATAAGTAGTGCGTTGTTTCTTTGTGAAGAGTGAATTTTTCGAAAGCACAAAAAAAATTAATAAATTTAGTAAACTATTTTCTCAAAGTATTTTTTTGAATTTAATTAGAATGTGCTTGCTGGGTAATCGTCCCAATGCACTTGCACGTCTAGTCTTTGACTATGTATACAAACAAAAATTGATTTGTGCTTAGTTGTTTTATTTGAATCCAAATACAAATATAAATAAAATTCACAAGCACTTCACTTTCACGTTTGTTCACGGGGTTATTTTCGAATTCCCCACTACACTATTCTGTTTGTTGCTGTCCTTCTGGGATGCGCTGCTTTGCTTTGCTGTTCTCCCTTTGCTGCTTTGCCTGTGCGTCTTTGCCTTTGCTGTTTGCCTGTGCTGCTTTGCCGGTGCTGCTCTCCCTTTGTTGTTTAGCTTTAGCTATTTGGCTTTCTTGCTGTCGCTCACTTCACTTTTTCTAATTTCTCACTTCACTTGAAATTTTGTAATTTTTTTTTGTTTGCACTCGCGAAACTGCAGCTGCGTTATTGCTGCTTGCCTTTATTGCTATTCGAGCAATATATTGAAAGGCAGAGTTGAGCGACTAGACTCAAATTAACCACAAGGAAAAAAAACAAAAACCCGAGAGAGATTGTTGACGCTCCAGACGGGGTTTGTGCGTCCAAGAAAGGGTAATTATCGTAATATTAATTCAATTAAATTAAAATAATTAAACAATACTGAAAAGTAACAGTGTTTACTTTGGTATTAGAAAGTAATTATTTAAACTAAAACAAATAAAAATCATTTAAACAAAATAAAGAATAGAAAAACAACAGATATTGGTACATATAAAACTGTATATAACTACATACATTATTCAGCAATACCCTTGTTCTTTGTCAAACAAAAACAAGTAGGTCTGCACAAAACGTTACAGCAAATTCTTTGCACACATACATTAGCACAAAGAATTCGTGCATACATAAGTATGTACAAGGCACATTGATCTCTTCAACGAGCTTTCAATTGCACAACAACGCGTACATACAAGTCCAATTATTAGGGTGTAACTACATACTTACGTAAGGACATAAAAGATATAATAAATTAAAAGTGTGGTTTTAGGAAAAACATACCAATAATAAATAAATAAAATTTAACATATTTTCAATCTAAAATATAAATAAATAAAAAAGAAACTCTTATGTACTTAAAAGAGTACACAGTTTATTATAACAGTACTGTACCGCTTCATATACATAAATCAGTTTACAATGAGGAAAATTTAATTCGTTTTGACAAATATCTTAATATACAAAAAAACGATGAATGTTGATAACAATCAAAATACACCTGAATGAGCTACACGCTCAAAACAGGTTGCTAAATTTATTTCAGAACGTAACAGTTTAACAAGATACCGCACTAGATTTGCCTCTTCACCGATTCGATAAAGAAGTAGAGACACTATTAAACTTGCCTAAAATTAAAAAAGAAACAAGTGAAGAATTTGCTACAATCCACTGTTTCTAATTGTTTGACGATTCTGTCGACACAAAATTTTCCCACAGACAGCTGGGACCCAATTCTGTTAAACATTTGCACCGCCGCATTACTAAAAAAGTCGTTACTTCTATGGGAGCAATCGCTTCCATCACGAAAAAAGTGCGCCACGTGAGAACAAATTAATGATTTTCTAACTACCCAATACGAAATCGCTGAAAGAGAAGGCAAAAAACGAACTAAATCAAAATATGTTCAAAACGATCTAAAAAGCAGTTTTAATAGACCCCAGGCTAGAAGCAACAAAAATTTAAACAAAAGCTTTTACAAAACACAAACGTTCACAAACAAAGAAAACAAACGTCATGCGAACTATGCAAAAGAGGGTATAAATTTATATAATGCGAGAAGTTTAAAAACTTAAAAGTTAACGAACGAAATAATTTTGTCAGGTCAAAAAGGCTCTGTACAAACTCCTTGTCCCATACACACAATCTTAAGACTTGCAAAAGAAAATTTAGTTGCCATACCAACTCAAGTTCAGAACAAATACCCTAATTCACATTTAAGTGAATTGCAAAAGGTAAGGAAACTTCCAATAACAAACAAAACTATAATAGATCAGTATTGTGACTACTTCTCTAAAGCCACAACTACTCGATCAAGTAATGGCCGGTAAGTCGTACGACTACCACCCAAGCCACGATTTTCAAAAATTTGTATAAAACATAAAGTTAGAGTTACCTCTGATAGTCCCAATATTAACAAGTAAGGAAGGGCTAAGTTCGGGTGTCAACGAACATTTTATACTCTCGCATGATAAAGTGATAATCGAGATTTCATTATCCGTCATTTACATATTTTTCAAACACCGTATTTGTGTAAAGTTTTATTCCGCTATCATCATTGGTTCCTAGTGTATATATTATACAGAGAAGGTATCAGATGGAATTCAAAATAGCGTTATATTGGAAGAAGGCGTGGTTGTGAACCGATTGCACCCATATTTCGTACGTGTCATCAGAAAATATTATATACCGAATTTCATTGAAATCGGTATAGTAGTTCCTGAGATATGGTTTTTGGTCCATAAGTGGGCGAGGCCACGCCCATTTTCAATTTTTAAAAAAGCCTGGGTGCAGCTTCCTTCTGCAATTTTTTCCGTAAAATTTAGTGTTTCTGACGTTTTTTGTTAGTCGGTTAATGCACTTTTAGTGATTTTCAACATAACCTTTGTATGGGAGGTGGGCGTGGTTATTATCCGATTTCTTCCATTTTTGAACTGTATATGGAGATGCCTAAAGGAAACGACTCTGTAGAGTTTGGTTGACGTAGCTATAGTAGTTTCCGAGATATGTACAAAAAACTTAGTAGGGAGCCACGCCCACTTTTTCAAAAAAATTACGTCCAAATATGCCCCTCCCTAATGCGATCCTTTGTGTAAAATTTTACTTTAATATCTTTATTTATGGCTTAGTTATGACATTTTATAGGTTTTCGGTTTCCGCCATTTTGTGGGCGTGGCAGTGGGCCGATTTTTTGGGCCCATCTTCGAACTTAACCTTCTTATGGAGCCAAGAAATACGTGTACCAAGTTTCATTATGATATCTCAATTTTTACTCAAGTTACAGCTTGCACACAACCGTTACGTGAACAAAACTATAATACTCTCCTTAGCAACTTTGTTCCGAGAGTATAAAAACACATACCAATTTTCGACCCCGCAGGATGGCTTTCGCCAATAATGAAAAAACAATCCTGAACAATCCTTGAGCGATGGGGCACTACTACTTGTCAAATTAGTGCCTACGCACTTAAATATTACATATACAAAATTTTTCAAAAAGTCGCAAAATCGACGCCTGTAATACGATATTGGACAACTCAAAAGTAACGTTAAGAGATCACCAAATTCCCAAAGCCATACAGTGACGCTCCAACACTTTCCAAAGACAATGGTCGCTCTTATCGCATTTATCCAAGCGTGTCTCATTTGGGTAGGTCATGGGAATCAGCTGCATAAAGTTTCAAATTAATTATAAAGAATTCTCTATTTCAAGAGGCGAGCCGTTCTCCATTCCCAGCCACTCTCTAGCAAGATCCCTCTATTATTACAGTCCTAACTCCAGTGGAGTTACTATCCTTCATAAGCCGAGAATAAATAAAATGCAAACAATTGCGTTAATACAGAAAAGGCAAATAATAAATAATACGCATAATAAACCGATAAAAGAAAAAAATCGCAAATACAATAAGTCGTCAGTAAAATCAAATAAACATACTACAAAATAAAGTTGCTTCTCTTAAGCACATACTTCATCCTCTTCTCTACTGGCGTAGACACCGCTTACGCGATTATAGCCGAGTTAACAACAGCGCGCCAGTCGTCTCTTCTTTTCGCTACGTGGTGCCAATTGGATTTTCCAAGCGAAGCCAGGCCCTTCTCCACCTGGTCCTTCCAACGGAATGGAGGTCTTCCTCTGCTTCCCCCGGCGGATGACCTAGACAGGGTAGCCGCTGCCTTTTAATTCGCTGAACTATGTCAATGTCGTCATATATCTCATACAGCTCACCGTTCCATCGAATGTGATATTCGCCGTGACCAACGCGTGAAGGACTTTCGCAGAACCTTTCTCTCGAAAACTCGCAACCTCGACTTATCAGTTGTTGTCATCGTCCAGGCCTCTGCACCATATAGCAGGACGGGAATTATGAGTGACTTATTGAGTTTGGTTTTTGTTCGTCGAGAGAGGACTTTGCTTCTCAATTGCCTACTCAGTCCGAAGTAGCACCTGTTGGCAAGAGTTATCCTGCGTTGGATTTCCAGGCTGACATTGTTGGTGGTGTTTACATTGATTCCAAGATGGACGATATTATCTACGACTTCAATGTTATGACTGTCAACAGTGACTAGTAAAGTATCCCGGCATTCGTCTGAATACCAAAGCTACAGAATACAATGTGTTTTACGTGGGTATCTGCCTTAGGAGGCTCAAATCCACGGTGCTTTCTATTGCTAGAAACACATAGATCAAAACAATGCGTTAATCAGCGCCCCAAAGTGTAAGTGTGTGCACCCACACTACACTCTGGAAGAACCAAGGCATGAGTGCCGCCACACACACATACACTTTGGTTCCAATTGGTAGGGTGGAAACTAAAGAAACACCCTAGCCACCTTAGTCGGGTACGAGGCCCATCTAAAACCTCTGCCGCACTCTGGGTCCGGCACCCGGCCGCAGTGCGACTCCACATTCGACTAGTGCCCTGCGTGCATTTAGGTTTAAACCACAACCACCACGAATCTCCCCAAAGGGCCAAACCCAATAAGCAGACTGAAGCGAACTCCAGGGGCTACTGCTCCTCGTGGTACCATGTTATAGTCTTTGGTGTGACCTGTAGCCCAAACTTTCGCTTAAGCTACTGCCGGTCGAGCCCCTAAAAACTCCTAGGAATTCTTAAGAACCCGGCTGTATGAGTGTTGTTTTCTCTTGATAAACTAGTGTTTGTTATACAATTGCAAACCCATTTAAAGAAGAACTGACGATAAAATCGTTCAGCTGTAGGCCTTAGTTTGGGGTGTAAATAATAGATTGCTGTGGAAAGGCGAAAGCTACAGCGGCAAAAAACTCAAATGATGGACGCCCGAGCTAACTCTGAAGAGGAGGATTGTCAGGCGTTTGAGACGGAAGTTTCAACGTGCTAGATGATCCAATTCTGATAGGCTGCCCCAGATTCGGCATGATCTTAGTACCGAGATGAGAGAGTACAAAGACACGCTTCTAAGAATCAAAGAAGAAGATTGGAGAAGTTTCTTGGGGCAAAATAGAAACGACCACTGGGGGCAGATCTATAAATATATAAGAAGTATGTAATGATATAACCTCTCTTCGTGTTGGTGACACCTTGTTAGCAACTTGGAGTGAGTGTGCAAAGGCTCTTCCCCTGATAAGACCAGGAGGAATCTATCAAAAACACCCGAATGTGTGTGTGGAGCACGCAATGAGGATTGGGTACATGTCATTGCAGAATGCGCAATGTACTCAAATAGCAGGAGCTTTCAGAGAATGGGGATCAGTTATATAAAAGGACGGTTAGATGTGAGCGGTGTGATCTCCACTAGCTGGAATACCGAACTGTTAGGGACGTTTGAAAAGCTTGCGCGTAAGTTATTTAGGCGGCGAAGACAATTAGCTGAAACGTTAGATTAAGTTAGGTTAGGTAAGTGAGATTGTGGGTGCATGGAATGGGAGTATGGGGTCTCACCCCTAGTTACCAGTCCAGAGCAGTATGGAAGTTCAACTAGTAGTAGTTTCGGACACGAGGTCTGACCGCAGACTTAATTCTGGTACCCCGGGGAGCAGGAGCCCTTGAAGTTCGCTCCAACTTGCTCATGCGGACTGGCCCCTCGGGGAGTATCGTGGTGGTTGTGGTTTATAGCCAAATGCGGGCAGAGTGTTTTGATCACTCAATGTGGAGTTGCATTGTAACCGGGTGCCGGACCCAAAGCACGGCAGAGGTTTTAGATGGGCCTCGAACCCTACAAGATGGTAAGTGTGTCCATTCCGCACTGCAAATTGGTACTGAAAATGCTTGGCATTTTAAGGGCGCTGATCAACGCATTGATTTGATCCGTTGTACGTTTGAGTACCGTGGGGTAAGGCTGTCGTCAGCAGGTACTTAAGTTAAACACACCGGACGTTTTCAACAGTGACGTGAGAGCCAAGTCGTGAGTGAGACGACTGTTGGTTTGATGACAGGAGATATTTCGTCTTGCACTCGTTCACTGCCAGACCCATTTGCTTTGCTTCCTTGTCCAGTATGGAGAAAGCAGAACTAACGGCGCGGGTGTTGAGGCCGATGATATCAATAGCATCGGCATACGCCAGCAGCTGTACGCTCTTATAAAAGATTGTACCGGCTCGATTAAGTTCTGCAGCTCGAATTATTTTCTCCAGAAGCAGGTTGCAGAAGTCGCACGATAGGGAGTCGCCCTGTCTGAAACCTCGTTTGGTATCGAACGGCTCGGAGAGGTCCTTCCCGATCCTGACGGAGCTTTTCGTGTTGCTCAACGTCAGCTTACATAGCCGTATTCGCTTTGCGGGGGCTTTAATCTTTCACACAATACGCACGTTAGAACCTTATATGCGATATTGAGGAGGCTTATCCCACGGTAATTGGCGCAGACTGTGGGGTCTCCCTTTTTATGTACACTTAAATTCCAATCGCTGGCCATGCTCCTTATCAGTTCTTCGCCGCCGTGTTTGAATAGCTCGACCGGCAATCCATCGGCCCCCTGCCGCCTTGTTGTCCTTCAGGGGGGTAATTGCTATTCGAACTTCTGAATTGTCGGGCAGTAGAACGTCTGCTCCATCGTCAAGGAGTGGAAAATCGGGTTCGCCTTCTCCTGGCGTTGTATTTCACTGCCATTCAGCAGGCTGGAGAAGTGTTCCGTCCATAATTTAAGTATGCTCTGGACATCGGTCGCTAATCACCTTTGGGGGTTCTACAAGAGTATGCTCCTTACTTACTTTCTGTAAGCCACCGCCGCATTTTTTAATAGAATTTTCGAGCATTACCCCTTTCGGCCAGCTTATCAAGCTCTTCATACTGACGCATTTCGGCCTCTTTCATTTTCAGTCTGCAAATGCGTCTCGCTTCCCTCTTCAACTCTCGGTATCTATCCCATCCGGCACGTCTTGTAGTCGATCGTAACGTTGCGAGGAAGGCACTCTGTTTTCTTTGCTGTGCGACATGGCACTCCTCGCCATACCAGCTGTTCTTTTGCATTTTCCGAAAACCAATGGTTTCGGTTGCAACTATGAGTAAGGAGTTTGAAATGCCGTCCCACAGATCCCTTATGCCGAGTTGTTGACGAGTGCTCTCAGAGAGCAGGAGTGCACGTCGAGTAGAAAATCGTTCTGCCGTCTGTTGTGATTGCAGCTTCTCAACTGCGAACCTTCCTTGTGTTTGCTGACATGCGTTTTTTGCTGCACAGAAGCGAGTGGGAATCTTGGCTGCAACACGATAGTGGTCCGAGTCGATGTTAGGACCTCGGAGCGTACGCACGTCTAGAACTCCAGAGACCATATTTCGGGCCCCTGCGAAGTCAGTCGATCAAACTCCATCCATTTGGGGAAGTTTCGTCATGGAGGTTGAATTTACGGACCGTAGTGCCAGCTCTCATAGGTGCGCTCCAAGCGCTCATAGAAAGCATCTTTGGACACACCGTCCTTCTCTTCAGCGATATAATGAAGAACTTCGCTTTGATGCGGATTGTGGCCTGACGTTAATCCACCGGGGTGAATGACAGTACTCGGTTTCCCTCTGACCACAAATCTTACACCGAATTTGCGCCTTTATATGGCCACTGTAGTAAATACCACAAGGACCTACTCGTCTTAGTCCTTGTCCCGTCCATGGCATTTCTTGTCAGCCTTGACAAGAAGGCTTGATATCAGCCTTCACTCTAATGAGGGCATCAACCAGCTGGGCAGCGGCACCTTCCCAATTATGGGACCGGACATTCCAGGTACATGCTTTGAAATCGTAGTCCTTAATTCGTTTTCGATGGTCGTCATCAAAAGGGGGGTCTCTCATCCGAGGCTTTTTGTTCTTTTTTATTGGTGCTGTTTTTTACGAGGCTGATCCAAACTCTGCGCACAACCCTGTGTGGGCGAAGTTTCGTCTTCTCACTTTAGCTCGCCTTAAAACAGATGTTCTTAGGCTACCCAGAAGATACTTGGTAAAAGACCGGAAGTCGTGAGCTGCTTGAGCCAAATGTAAAAGAATCGTTTCTGGCCACTCCCAAGTGAATGGCGATCAGAGAACTTTCCTCACTTGCGTGAACTTCTACACATGGCTCCATCCTTAAGCGCATACCCGCATATTAAAATGCATATTCAAATAGATGTGGTATGTTTTAAATCAAAATGAGTAGATTACAACTCCATTATCAAATACTTTTGCTGTCAGAACGTATTCCGTGCTTCGGCTGCTCCACCAGCAGTACGCCGAAACACATCTGACAATATATAAGTATAATACTGGGCAAATTATTCGCCTAGGGGTCCCAGGATGTTTAAATGAGTTCGGCCTCCCCCACTCCACCCGGGATAAATGGCGCACCCTTACCAAACCACCGTATACACCACATGATCACCAATACACCGCATCTAGGAACAACTTGGAAACGCCCATAATCGATAACATCACAGTCTTACACAACACAACTCACCACACTTGTACATCAACCCATTGAACATAATTCGGTGAGAATACCGACGCATAATGCACAGCCGGTGCGTGTCAACTTTATCGGAATTTTATACTCACCGCCCGCTTTTCGAGAATAATTTATATTAACATTACAATTTATAACATCAAAATTTATAACATTAAAATTTATAATTTCGTCAAGTTCTTAAAATACAAATAAAATTCATTTTTATTTAAGAGCGTGTGCTCTACAGAATTTTTTTACTCTTTTATTTAAAATTATTAGAAAAATTAGATTCGAAAATTGTTGTAGAAGAATTTGTAATCAGAGAAGTTTACAAAGAGATAGAGGAAGGTACAAATACAATTAAGTTTGCTAGAAATGGAAATTTTTACTCTGAAACTTTATACTTGGGCAATATTCACGAATTGATTTCAAATGAAATTTTTGATGTTCCTGTCATAAGTATATTAGAATATTCGGATATCCTCGTTTGTATGTACAGGAATGCGATAATCACAATAAATAAATACCCTATTATTAATAATAAATGTAGTTTATACAAGTTAATTCCGTTAGCCTACAAACATGGAAAATTTCAAATTGAAAGAAAAATAGCAAAATGTGAAAATAAATTTATAAGAGTATCTAAGTATAAAAATAATATAGGAATAAATTTTTGTAAACAAAAATTGCAAGGTAATTGTACGATCCCTTTACAAAATAAGGACAAAGCATAATGTGATATTGTTCAAGAAAACAATGCCCCATTAATAATATTAGATCACGGAAATATTATAATTAACGGAAGCCATATGTATATGAAAAGGCCAAAATATTACAGGCACAAAATTAATTCAGTTTAGTATTAGCACTACTTCAGATAATAAGACATACAGGTATTTTAACCATGACCAAGAAATAAAAAAATATAATATTATACCGTCATAAAAATGAACAAATCAAAATTATGAAACTATTAGATTTCAAATCGAATTATAAATTTTCTAATATACATGTGGGAAGCGATGACAGGACAACACGTAGTGGACACACCTATTAATACGTACGCATACTCACCTCACTTACAAAGAGCAACCCTGACCTATGACAATAGGCAGCACTGATAGGGCACAACCAACTTAACAAACAGGACAAGAGCACAGTCGTTAAACAGTCATCACACATATAGGACGGTCAAACGGTAAAGTTGAACCAAGTGCGTTTATTTGGAAGGGCTATCCTACAAATATGGTGTCAGAGTGAGATGGTAGCCCCGCGAAAAAAAATCTTTTAAATTGACATTTTTTATATTTCAAAAGTGAAGTGCGCGTAAAGTTATTAGATAAATAAAAACGTTTCCGTTAATGTGAAAATTTTAACTTTATATCAAAAGTATAAAACGTGCGAAAAGAACTGTACTTTTGCAAAATATACATATTTACATATAAAAGCAAAAGTAACTGTGTTAAGAAACATACAGACGTATAACGGACGCCTATTAGAAAAGCCTAGAACGTAGCGGTGAATGCAGTGATTAGAAGCAAAGTAGCGGATAAGCTGCAAATTTTAAGCAGCGTAAATTTTTTGTACGAGACCATCAAGTCAGCAACAAGTAAGATCCAGAAAGCAGCAATAAAGTAAAGCAACATAGCTGCAAAGGGTAAGAATATAAAGAAACAGAGTATGAAGGTGAGCGTCAGGAACGCAGACGTATGCGGCGTCCGTAGTGGTAGAAGTAGAGAGGGTAGCAACAAGACATTCGTAGCGCTGTAAAGCAGAGAAGGCAGCAACAAGGCATTCGTAGCGGAGTAAAGCAGAGAAGGCAGCAACTAGGCGTTCGTAGCAGAAAAGGCAGCAGCAAAGCGTTGGTAGCGGTATAGTAGCAGAGAAGTGAACAAATACAGTAGCGGTAACCAAAAGAGGACAACTGTAAAACAATTCACAAGTACAGTTGAGGCGAATAAAGTAAGGCCATATAATTTTATATTCATATTATAATTCAAATTCAATTTAATAAATTTTGTAATTCAATTTCATTTTACAAATATTATTCCAATATTATTATTCGAAATAATTTTAATAAACTTTGTAATCATTTTCATTTTGTAACATATTGTAAAATTTTTTAAGAATTTGCGGAATTTTATTTTTTTAATACATATATCGGGTGATTTTTTTGAGGTTAGGATTTTCATGCATTAGTATTTGACAGATCACGTGGGATTTCAGACATGGTGTCAAAGAGAAAGATGCTCAGTATGCTTTGACATTTCATCATGAATAAACTTACTAACGAGCAACGCTTGCAAATCATTGAATTTTATTACCAAAATCAGTGTTCGGTTCGAAATGTGTTTCGCGCTTTACGTCCGATTTATGGTCTACATAATCGACCAAGTGAGCAAACAATTAATGCGATTGTGACCAAGTTTCGCACTCAGTTTACTTTATTGGACATTAAACCAACCACACGAATGCGTACAGTGCGTACAGAAGAGAATATTGCGTCTGTTTCTGAGAGTGTGGCTGAAGACCGTGAAATGTCGATTCGTCGCCGTTCGCAGCAATTGGGTTTGTGTTATTCGACCACATGGAAGATTTTACGCAAAGATCTTGGTGTAAAACCGTATAAAATACAGCTCGTGCAAGAACTGAAGCCGAACGATCTGCCACAACGTCGAATTTTCAGTGAATGGGCCCTAGAAAAGTTGGCAGAAAATCCGCTTTTTTATCGACAAATTTTGTTCAGCGATGAGGCTCATTTCTGGTTGAATGGCTACGTAAATAAGCAAAATTGCCGCATTTGGGGTGAAGAGCAACCAGAAGCCGTTCAAGAACTGCCCATGCATCCCGAAAAATGCACTGTTTGGTGTGGTTTGTACGCTGGTGGAATCATTGGACCGTATTTTTTCAAAGATGCTGTTGGACGCAACGTTACGGTGAATGGCGATCGCTATCGTTCGATGCTAACAAACTTTTTGTTGCCAAAAATGGAAGAACTGAACTTGGTTGACATGTGGTTTCAACAAGATGGCGCTACATGCCACACAGCTCGCGATTCTATGGCCATTTTGAGGACAAACTTCGGAGAACAATTCATCTCAAGAAATGGACCCGTAAGTTGGCCACCAAGATCATGCGATTTAACGCCTTTAGACTATTTTTTGTGGGGCTACGTCAAGTCTAAAGTCTACAGAAATAAGCCAGCAACTATTCCAGCTTTGGAAGACAACATTTCCGAAGAAATTCGGGCTATTCCGGCCGAAATGCTCGAAAAGTTGCCCAAAATTGGACTTTCCGAATGGACCACCTAAGACGCAGCCGCGGTCAACATTTTAAATGAAATTATCTTCAAAAAGTAAAGGTCATGAACCAATCTAACGTTTCAAATAAAGAACCGATGAGATTTTGCAAATTTTATGCGTTTTTTTTTTAAAAAAAGTTATCAAGCTCTTAAAAAATCACCCGATATAAAATTTAAAATTTGTAATATTTCACTTCTTCCTTAATTTGTATTGATATTGATTTTGTAATTGCATTGGTAAGAGCATTGTAAGACAATGGACCGCGAACAGATTTTAGCATTGACTGTGGACGGACTTAGGGAAAACTTGGAAAGGTTGGGATTAGTAGCTAGTGGACGGAAAACCGCACTGCAGGTCAGATTGCTGGAACAGGAGGATGAGGCCGATGACGCCGGTAGTAGACGTAGCGTGAATACACCGATTGTAGAGCGATCGATGTTTACACTTCGTGATGTGGAAGATTCCATGACTCCATTTAGTGGTTCAGGACAGCCTAATTTTGAACAATGGCTACAAGACTTCGAAGATAATGCGGAAGCTGTACAGTGGAATGAACTACAGAAATATATCTATGCCAAGCAATTACTGAAGGGAGCTGCAAAGATGTTCGTACGTGGTCAAGTTGGTATTTGTAGTTGGAGTTCGTTGAAATCAACATTGAAAAGCGAGTTTGGTACCACCGTATCAGCAATTGATGTACATCGTACATTGAGAAACCGACGTAAACGACAGAACGAAGATATGCGTGAATACCTATATTGTCTGATGGAAATCGGGAAACCTATAAACTTAGATGACCACAGCCTTATAGAGTATTTCGTCGATGGTATTCCGGATTCTAAAGTAAACAAATCAAATTTATACCAAGCAAGGTCTATCGGTGATCTCAAGGAGCAGATCAAAATTTACGAACGAATCAACGCTGGAAAGCCTCCATTCCAATTTGCAAATCCGTTCAAATCATCGTCGTCAAACAGAGTAACATCGAATTTCAATCCCGGAGATAGGAAGTTGTTTATGCGACATCCGATCGTGCGATATTTCATCCTCGCAACACTCATCCCACAACGCAACTTTCATCCTCGCAACACTCATCCCACAACGCAACATTCATCCCGCAACACGACATTCATCATACACAACATACAGCATCACACCACGCAACCCCACGCACCGAACACCACCATACCACAACATACATCGTTCTCACAACCCAACTGAGTAAAAAAGGAGTGGCCAGATCGGGGCGGCACCCAGTCGATTTTTACGCCCGAAGACTTAGCACGCGTCTCGCCAGCTCTTGTTTCCCTTTTCGTCGAAATTGTGCCCAAACTCTGAAGAAATTCAGTTCGGTCGTGTGTGGTTGTGCACTGGCAGCAATAGCAGTGAAGAATAAATAATACAAATAAAACATATGTATATCTATTGTTGAAGTTACCTTACATACGTAGTTAATACGAAAATAAAACATTGTGAATACGAAAGTGTCAACCTGGTGAAGTTTCCCCCGAAACGAAAAATATACGTGAATTGAATTGTTACATTTCTATCTTTAAATTATAAATTTTTGCAATTAAGCGCAAACAAAAGGGGATCTATAATCCAAGGCACACGTAAGTATACCCTGTACAACTAAGTGCAAAGAACAAATG
>NW_026090717.1:0-7068 GCF_024586455.1 Bactrocera neohumeralis
AATATCGACTACTAAATATGTATATACAAGAAAATCGACTTTATACCTAAATATAAGATTGTCGAATTCTTCCAAATGCACTGCCATTATGGCTTTATGTGAACTTCAGCAAGATGAAGAAAGTTAATTACCTTAAATAATTGACGTTAATGATTTAAAGCAATTCAGTATCGACTGCTAAATGTGTATATGCAAGAAAATCGACTTTATACCTGAATATAAGATTGTCGAATTCTTCCAAATGCACTGCCGTTATGGCTTTACGTGAAATTCAGTAAGATGAAGAAGGTTAGTTAACTTAAATAAGTTACATTAATGATTTAAAGCAAATCAATATCGACTGTTAAATGTGTATATACAAGTAAATCTACTTTATACCTGAATATAAGATTGTCTAATTCTTCCAAATACACTGCCGTTATGGCTTTATGTCGACTTCAGCAAGATGAAGAGGGTTAATTACCTTAAATATTTGATGCTAATGATTTGAAGCAACTCAATATCGACTGCTAAATGTGTATATACAAGAAAATCTACTTTATACCTGATTATAAAATTGTCGAATTCTTCCAAATGCACTGCCGTTATGGCTTTACGTCAACTTCGGTAAGATGAAGAAGGTTAGTTAACTTAAATTTGTTAAACTAATGACTTAAAGCAACTCAATATCGACTGCTAAATGTGTATATACAAGAAAATCCATTTTATACCTGAATATAAGATTGTCGAATTCTTCCAAATGCACTGCCGTTATGGCTTAATGCCAACTTCAGCAAGATGGAGAAGGTTAATTATCTTAAATATTTGATGTTAGTGACTTGAAGCAACTCAATATTGACTGCTAAATGTGTATATACAAGAAAATCGACTTTATACCTGAATATAAGATTGTCGAAATCTTCCAAATGCACTGCCGTTATGGCGTTATGTCAACTTTAGTAAAATGAAGAAGGTTAATTAACTTAAATATTTGATGTTAATGATTTGAAACAATTTAATATCGACTGCTAAATGTGTATATACAAGAAAATCGACTTTATACCTGAATATAAGATTGTCGAATTCTTCCAAATGCACTGCCGTTATGGCTTTATGTCAACTTCAGCAAGATGAAGAAGGTTGATTATCTTAAATATTTGTTGTCAATGATTTGAAGCAAATCAATATCGACTGCTAAATGTGTATATACAAGAAAATCGACTTTATACCTGAATATAAGATTGTCGAATTCTTCCAAATGCACTGCCGTTATGGCTTTATGTCAACTTCAGCAAGATGAAGAAGGTTAATTATCTTAAATATTTGATGTTAATGATTTGAAGCAACTCAATATTGACTGCTAAATGTGTATATACAAGAAAATCGACTTTATACCTGAATATAAGATTGTCGAATTCTTCCAAATGCACTGCCGTTATCTCTTTATGTCAACTTCAGTAAAATGAAGAAGGTTAATTAACTTAAATATTTGATTAATGATTTGAAGCAACTCAATATCGACTGCTAAATGTGTATATACAAGAAAATCGACTTTATACCTGAATATAAGATTGTCGAATTCTTCCAAATGCACTGCCGTTATGGCTTTATGCCAACTTCAGCAAGATGAAGAAGGTTAATTATCTTAAATATTTGATGTTAATGATTTGAAGCAACTCAATATCGACTGCTAAATGTGTATATACAAGAAAATCGACTTTATACCTGAATATAAGATTGTCGAATTCTTCCAAATGCACTGCCGTTATGGCTTTATGTCAACTTCAGCAAGATGAAGAAGGTTAATTATCTTAAATATTTGATGTTAATGATTTGAAGCAACTCAATATCGACTGCTAAATGTGTATATACAAGAAAATCGACTTTATACCTGAATATAAAATTGTCGAATTCTTCAAAATGCACTGACGTTATGGCTTTATGTCAACTTCGATAAGATGAAGAAGGCTAATTAACTTAAATATTTGATGTTAATGATTTGAAGCAATTTAATATCGACTGCTAAATGTGTATATACAAGAAAATCGACTTTATACCTGAATATAAGATTGTCGAATTCTTCCAAATGCACTGCCGTTATGGCTTTATGTCAACTTCAGTAAGATGAAGAAGGTTAATTAACTTAAATATTTGATGTTAATGATTTGAAGCAACTCAATATCGACTGCTAAATGTGTATATACAAGAAAATCGACTTTATACCTGAATATAAGATTGTCGAATTCTTCCAAATGCACTGCCGTTATGGCTTTATGTCAACTTCAGTAAAGATGAAGAAGGTTAATTAACTTAAATATTTGATGTTAATGATTTGAAGCAACTCAATATCGACTGCTAAATGTGTATATACAAGAAAATCGACTTTATACCTGAATATAAGATTGTCGAATTCTTCCAAATGCACTGCCGTTATGGCTTTATGTCAACTTCAGCAAGATGAAGAAGGTTAATTAACTTAAATATTTGATGTTAATGATTTGAAGCAACTCAATATCGACTGCTAAATGTGTATATACAAGAAAATCGACTTTATACCTGAATATAAGATTGTCGAATTCTTCCAAATGCACTGCCGTTATGGCTTTATTTCAACTCAATATCAGCTAAAGATGAAGAACAAGTTACTTTATCTGAATAAATATTTGAATTCTTCCAAATGATGCCGTTTGGCAATCAATTCGACTGCTAAATGTGTATATACAAGAAAATCGACTTTATACCTGAATATAAGATTGTCGAATTCTTCCAAATGCACTGCCGTTATGGCTTTATGTCAACTTCAGTAAAATGAAGAAGGTTAATTAACTTAAATATTTGATGTTAATGATTTGAAGCAACTCAATATCGACTGCTAAATGTGTATATACAAGAAAATCGACTTTATACCTGAATATAAGATTGTCGAATTCTTCCAAATGCACTGCCGTTATGGCTTTATGTCAACTTCAGCAAGATGAAGAAGGTTAATTATCTTAAATATTTGATGTTAATGATTTGAAGCAACTCAATATCGACTGCTAAATGTGTATATACAAGAAAATGCACTTTATACCAGCAAGATGACTGCTAAATGTGTATATACAAGAAAATCGATTTTATACCTGAATATAAGATTGTCGAATTCTTCCAAATGCACTGCCGTTATGGCTTTATGTCAACTTCAGTAAGATGAAGAAGGTTAATTAACTTAAATATTTGATGTTAATGATTTGAAGCAACTCAATATCGACTGCTAAATGTGTATATACAAGAAAATCGACTTTATACCTGAATATAAGATTGTCGAATTCTTCCAAATGCACTGCCGTTATGGCTTTATGTCAATTTAAGTAAGATGAAGAAGGTTAATATTTATGTTAATGATTTAAGCAACTCAATATCGACTGCTAAATGTGTATATACAAGAAAATCGACTTTATACCTGAATATAAGATTGTCGAATTCTTCCAAATGCACTGCCGTTATGGCTTTATGCCAACTTCAGCAAGATGAAGAATGTTACTTATCTTAAATATTTGATGTTAATGGTTTGAAGCAATTTAATATCGACTGCTAAATGTGTATATACAAGAAAATAAACTTTATACCTGAATATAAAATTGTCGAATTCTTCCAAATGCACTGCCGTTATCTCTTTATGTCAACTTCAGTAAAATGAAGAAGGTTAATTAACTTAAATATTTGATGTTAATGATTTGAAGCAATTTAATATCGACTGCTAAATGTGTATATACAAGAAAATCGACTTTATACCTGAATATAAGATTGTCGAATTCTTCCAAATGCACTGCCGTTATGGCTTTATGTCAACTTCAGCAAGATGAAGAAGGTTGATTATTTTAAATATTTGATGTCATTGATTTGAAGCAAATCAATATTGACTGCTAAATGTGTATATACAAGAAAATCGACTTTATACCTGAATATAAGATTGTCGAATTCTTCCAAATGCACTGCCGTTATGGCTTTATGTCAACTTAGTAAAATGAAGAAGGTTAATTAACTTAAATATTTGATGTTAATGATTTGAAACAATTTAATATCGACTGCTAAATGTGTGTATATACAAGAAAATAAACTTTATACCTGAATATAAGATTGTCGAATTCTTCCAAATGCACTGCCGTTATGGCTTTATGTCAACTTCAGCAAGATGAAGAAGGTTGATTATCTTAAATATTTGATGTCAATGATTTGAAGCAAATCAATATTGACTGCTAAATGTGTATATACAAGAGAATCGACTTTATACCTGAATATAAGATTGTCGAATTCTTCCAAATGCACTGCCGTCATGGCCTTATGTCAACTTTAGTAAAATGAAGAAGGTTAATTAACTTAAATATTTGATGTTAATGATTTGAAGCAACTCAATATCGACTGCTAAATGTGTATATACAAGAAAATCGACTTTATACCTGAATATAAGATTGTCGAATTCTTCCAAATGCACTGCCGTTATGGCTTTATGTCAACTTCAGCAAGATGAAGAAGGTTAATTATCTTAAATATTTGATCTTAATGATTTGAAGCAACTCAATATCGACTAATAAATGTGTATATACAAGAAAATCGACTTTATACCTGAATATAAGATTGCCGAATTCTTCCAAGTGCACTGCCGTTATCTCTTTATGTCAACTTCAGTAAAATGAAGAAGGTTAATTAACTTAAATATTTGATGTTAATGATTTGAAGCAACTCAATATCGACTGCTAAATGTGTATATACAAGAAAATCGACTTTATACCTGAATATAAGATTGTCGAATTCTTCCAAATGCACTGCCGTTATGGCTTTATGTCAACTTCAGCAAGATGAAGAAGGTTAATTAACTTAAATATTTGATGTTAATGATTTGAAGCAAAATCAATATCGACTGCTAAATGTGTATATACAAGCAAATCGAATTTATACCTGAATATAAAATTGTCGAATTCTTCCAAATGCACTGCCGTTATGGCTTTATGTCAACTTCAGCAAAATGAAGAAGGTTAATTAACTTAAATATTTGATGTTAATGATTTGAAGCAATTCAATATCGACTGCTAAATGTGTTTTTAAAAGAAAATCGACTTTATACCTGAATATAAGATTGTCGAATTCTTCAAAATGCACTGCCGTTATGGCTTTACGTGAAATTCAGTAAGATGAAGAAGGTTAGTTAACTTAAATAAGTTACATTAATGATTTAAAGCAAATCAATATCGACTGTTAAATGTGTATATACAAGTAAATCGACTTTATACCTGAATATAAGATTGTCGAATTCTTCCAAATACACTGCCGTTATGGCTTTATGTCAACTTCAGTAAGATGAAGAAGGTTAATTACCTTAAATATTTGATGCTAATGATTTGAAGCAACTCAATATCGACTGCTAAATGTGTATATACAAGAAAATCTACTTTATACCTGATTATAAAATTGTCGAATTCTTCCAAATGCACTGCCGTTATGGCTTTATGTCAACTTCAGTAAGTTGAAGAAGGTTAGTTAACTTAAATTTGTTAAACTAATGACCTAAAGCAACTCAATATCGACTGCTAAATGTGTATATACAAGAAAATCCATTTTATACCTGAATATAAGATTGTCGAATTCTTCCAAATGCACTGCCGTTATGGCTTATGTCAACTTCAGCAAGATGAAGAAGGTTAATTATCTTAAATATTTGATGTTAATGACTTGAAGCAACTCAATATTGACTGCTAAATGTGTATATACAAGAAAATCGACTTTATACCTGAATATAAGATTGTCGAAATCTTCCAAATGCACTGCCGTTATGGCTTTCTGCCAACTTCAGCAAGATGAAGAATGTTACTTATCTTAAATATTTGATGTTAATGATTTGAAGCAAATCAATATCGACTGCTAAATGTGTATATACAAGAAAATCGACTTTATACCTGAATATAAGATTGTCGAATTCTTCCAAATGCACTGCCGTTATGGCTTTATGTCAACTTTAGTAAAATGAAGAAGGTTAATTAACTTAAATATTTGATGTTAATGATTTGAAGCAATTTAATATCGACTGCTAAATGTGTATATACAAGAAAATCGACTTTATACCTGAATATAAGATTGTCGAATTCTTCCAAATGCACTGCCGTTATGGCTTTATGTCAACTTCAGCAAGATGAAGAAGGTTGATTATCTTAAATATTTGATGTCAATGATTTGAAGCAAATCAATATCGACTGCTAAATGTGTATATACAAGAAAATCGACTTTATACCTGAATATAAGATTGTCGAATTCTTCCAAATGCACTGCCGTTATGGCTTTATGTCAACTTCAGTAAAATGAAGAAGGTTAATTAACTTAAATATTTGATGTTAATGATTTGAAGCAACTCAATATCGACTGCTAAATGTGTATATACAAGAAAATCGACTTTATACCTGAATATAAGATTGTCGAATTCTTCCAAATGCACTGCCGTTATGGCTTTATGTCAACTTCAGTAAAATGAAGAAGGTTAATTAACTTAAATATTTGATGTTAATGATTTGAAGCAACTCAATATCGACTGCTAAATGTGTATATACAAGAAAATCGACTTTATACCTGAATATAAGATTGTCGAATTCTTCCAAATGCACTGCCGTTATGGCTTTATGTCAACTTCAGTAAAATGAAGAAGGTTAATTAACTTAAATATTTGATGTTAATGATTTGAAGCAACTCAATATCGACTGCTAAATGTGTATATACAAGAAAATCGACTTTATACCTGAATATAAGATTGTCGAATTCTTCCAAATGCACTGCCGTTATGGCTTTATGTCAACTTCAGTAAGATGAAGAAGGTTAATTAACTTAAATATGTTAAATTAGTGATTTGAAGCAACTCAATATCGACTACTAAATGTGTATGGAAAAGAAAATCGACTTTATACCTGAATATAAGATTGTCGAATTCTTCCAAATGCACTGCCGTTATGGCTTTATGTCAACTTCAGCAAGATGAAGAATGTTAATTACCTTAAAAATATTTGATGTTAATGGTTTGAAGCAATTTAATATCGACTGCTAAATGTGTATATACAAGAAAATAAA
>NW_026090718.1:0-5437 GCF_024586455.1 Bactrocera neohumeralis
ATTGATTGCCTCTTCGATTTTTAATCATAGTGTTATTGTATTCATTCTTCTTGAAGTAATCTTCTTCTCCATGCCATCTGCCATTAAATTTTAAATGGTTGGTATCGAATTCTTTTTCATTTTTCAAGAATTTTAATGTTTTCTTCAATTTTTGCTTTCTTTAATGCCTTTCCTGAAATAGTGTTGGATGTGGATAACACTTTTTCTGCTAAATCTGACTGGGCATCCAGAATTTTCTTTCTGTTTATACCCATTTCGAGAATTTTTTCGCAAAACTTCTCCTATTTATTGATGAACTGCTTGCTTTTCTCCAAAGAAATCGTTGGAGGTATTTGATTTGGTCGCCTAGTTGACCTTGCTGTGCCTCGACTCACAGCCGCTGTATATTTTTTGGATAGCAGTTAGATCACTGCGTTTAGTCTCTGCTAAAACGGCTTATGCGATCGGTTTTAATGCGGGAATATACACCCGTCTTACATATATTTTTTTGTCAATATGCGGGAATATACACCCGTCTTACAATTATTATTTTTATTTTGTCAATATGCGGGAATATACACCCGTCTTACAATTTAATTTTGCCTGTATTTGTATTAATAACAGGGCTTTTTTAATTTTGGCTGAGCTCTTTTTTTTTTTTTTTAGGCTCGATTGGACCAAATATATATTAATAAAGGTTCTAATATGCGGGAATATACACCCGTCTTACAATTATTTTTTTATGTTGCCTGTATTTTAAACAGGGCTTTTTTGTATGTTGCCTGTTTTTTAAATACAGGACTTTTTAATTTTGGCCGAGCTCTTCATCCGGCTCGAAGGACCAAATATATATTGATAAAGGTTAAGCGTTTTGCTTCACTTATTCCTTACCTCGGGTGGGGGGCAATAAGTGATAGCTAACGGCTCCTTTATTTGAAATATTTCCTTTTAATTCTTCTTTTACCCCTTACCACTGGTGGGGGAAGTAAAATTGGTAAATAAAAGGAATGTTTTCGATTGAGATTTTCTTTCAAATCTGATCTTTATTTCGTACAGCAGTCGGAATTGAGTTGCTTCAAATCATTAACATCAAATATTTAAGTTAATTAGCAGTCTTCATCTTATCGAAGTTGACATAAAGCCATAACGGCAGTGCATTTGGAAGAATTCTACAATCTTATATTCAGGTATAAAGTCGATTTTCTTGTATATACATATTTAGCAGTCGGTATTGATTTGCTTCAAATCATTAACATCAAATATTTAAGTTAATAAGCCTTATTCATCTTTTCGAAGTTGACATAAAGCCATAACGGCAGTGTATATACACATTTAGCAGTATATACACATTTAGCATTCGTTGTTGAGTTGCTTCAAATCATTAACATCAAATATTTAAGTTAATTAGCCTTCTTCATCTTATCGAAGTTGACATAAAGCCATAACGGCAGTGCATTTGGAAGAATTCGACAATCTTATATTCAGATATAAAGTCGATTTTCTTGTATATACACATTTAGCAGTCGGTGTTGAGTTGCTTTAAATCACTAACATCAAATATTAAAGTTTATTAGCCTTCTTCATTCTATCGAAGTTGACATAAAGCCATAACGGCAGTGCATTTGGAAGAATTCGACAATCTTATATTCAGGTATAAAGTCGATTTTCTTGTATATACACATTTAGCAGTCGGTATTGAGTTGCTTCAAATCATTAACATCAAATATTTAAGTTAATTAGCCTTCTTCATCTTATCGAAGTTGACATAAAGCCATAACGGCAGTGCATTTGGAAGAATTCGACAATATTATATTCAGGTATAAAGTCGATTTTCTTGTATATACACATTTAGCAGTCGTTATTGAGTTGCTTCAAATCATTAACATCAAATATTTAAGTTATTTAGCCTTCTTCATCTTATCGAAGTTGACATAAAGCCATAACGGCAGTGCATTTGGAAGAATTCTACAATCTTATATTCAGGTATAAAGTCGATTTTCTGGTATAAACACATTTAGCAGTCGGTATTGAGTTGCTTTAAATCATTAACATCAAATATTTACGTTAATTAGCCTTCTCCATCTTATCGAAGTTGACATAAAGCCATAACGGCAGTGCATTTGGAAGAACTCGACAATCTTATATTCAGGTATAAAGCCGATTTTCTTGTATATACACATTTAGCAGTCGGTGTTGAGTTGCTTTAAATCACTAACATCAAATATTAAAGTTTATTAGCCTTCTTCATCTTATCGAAGTTGACATAAAGCCATAACGGCAGTGCATTTGGAAGAATTCGACAATCTTATATTCAGGTATAAAGTCGATTTTCTTGTATATACACATTTAGCAGTCGATATTGAGTTGCTTTAAATCATTAACATCAAATATTTAAGTTAATTAACCTTCTTCATCTTATCGAAAGTGACATAAAGCCATAACGGCAGTGCATTTGGAAGAATTCGACAATCTTATATTCAGATATAAAGTCGATTTTCTTGTATATACACATTTATCATTCGGTATTGAGTTGCTTCAAATCATTAACATCAAATATTTAAGTTAATTAGCCTTCTTCATCTTATCGAAGTTGACATAAAGCCATAACGGCAGTGCATTTGGAAGAATTCGACAATCTTTTATTCAGGTATAAAGTCGATTTTCTTGTATATACACATTTAGCAGTCGATATTGAGTTGCTTCAAATCATTAACATCAAATATTAAAGTTTATTAGCCTTCTTCATCTTATCGAAGTTGACATAAAGCCATAACGGCAGTGCATTTGGAAGAATTCTACAATCTTATATTCAGGTACAAAGTCGATTTTCTGGTATATACACATTTAGCAGTCGGTGTTGAGTTGCTTCAAATCATTAACATCAAATATTTAAGTTAATTAGCCTTCTTCATCTTATCGAAGTTGACATAAAGCCATAACGGCAGTGCATTTGGAAGAATTCGACAATCTTATATTCAGGTATAAAGTCGATTTTCTTGTATATACACATTTAGCAGTCGATATTGAGTTGCTTCAAATCATTAACATCAAATATTAAAGTTTATTAGCCTTCTTCATCTTATCGAAGTTGACATAAAGCCATAACGGCAGTGCATTTGGAAGAATTCGACAATCTTATATTCAGGTATAAAGTCGATTTTCTTGTATATACACATTTAGCAGTCGATATTGATTTGCTTCAAATCATTAACATCAAATATTAAAGTTTATTAGCCTTCTTCATCTTATCGAAGTTGACGTAATGCTATAACGGCAGTGCACTTGGAAGAATTCGACAAACTTATATTCAGGTATAAAGTCGATTTTCTTGTATATACACATTTAGCAGTCGGTGTTGTGTTGCTTTAAATCATTAAAATCAAATATTAAAGTTTATTAGCCTTCTTCATCTTATCGAAGTTGACATAAAGCCATAACGGCAGTGCATTTGGAAGAATTCGACAATCTTATATTCAGGTATAAAGTCGATTTTCTTGTATATACACATTTAGCAGTCGGTGTTGAGATGCTTCAAATCATTAACATCAAATATTAAAGTTTATTAGCCTTCTTCATCTTATCGAAGTTGACATAAAGCCATAACGGCAGTGCATTTGGAAGAATTCGACAATCTTATATTCAGGTATAAAGTCGATTTTCTTGTATATACACATTTAGCAGTCGGTGTTGAGTTGCTTCAAATCATTAACATCAAATATTAAAGTTTATTAGCCTTCTTCATCTTATCGAAGTTGACATAAAGCCATAACGGCAATGCATTTGGAAGAATTCGACAATCTTATATTAAGGTATTAAGTCGATTTTCTTGTATATACACATTTAGCAGTCGATATTGATTTGCTTCAAATCATTAACATCAAATATTAAAGTTTATTTGCCTTCTTCATCTTATCGAAGTTGACATAAAGCCATAACGGCAGTGCATCTGGAAGAATTCGACAATCTTATGTTCAGGTATAAAGTCGATTTTCTTGTATATACACATTTAGCAGTCGGTGTTGTGTTGCTTTAAATCATTAAAATCAAATATTAAAGTTTATTAGCCTTCTTCATCTTATCGAAGTTGACATAAAGCCATAACGGCAGTGCATTTGGAAGAATTCGACAATCTTATATTCAGGTATAAAGTCGATTTTCTTGTATATACACATTTAGCAGTCGGTATTGAGTTGCTTTAAATCATTAACATCAAATATTAAAGTTTATTTGCCTTCTTCATCTTATCGAAGTTGACATAAAGCCATAACGGCAGTGCATTTGGAAGAATTCGACAATCTTATATTCAGGTATAAAGTCGATTTTCTTGTATATACACATTTAGCAGTCGGTGTTGAGTTGCTTCAAATCATTAAAATCAAATATTAAAGTTTATTAGCCTTCTTCATCTTATCGAAGTTGACATAAAGCCATAACGGCAGTGCATTTGGAAGAATTCGACAATCTTATATTCAGGTAAAAAGTCGATTTTCTTGTATATACACATTTAGCAGTCGGTATTGAGTTGCTTCAAATCATTAACATCAAATATTTATGTTAATTAGCCTTCTTCATCTTGCTGAAGTTGACATAAAGCCATAACGGCAATGCATTTGGAAGAATTCGACAATCTTATATTCAGGTATAAAGTCGATTTTCTTGTATATACACATTTAGCAGTCGATATTGAGTTGCTTTAAATCATTAACATCAAATATTAAAGTTTATTAGCCTTCTTCATCTTATCGAAGTTGACATAAAGCCATAACGGCAGTGCATTTGGAAGAATTCGACAATCTTATATTCAGGTATAAAGTCGATTTTCTTGTATATACACATTTAGCAGTCGGTGATATTGAGTTGCTTCAAATCATTAAAATCAAATATTAAAGTTTATTAGCCTTCTTCATCTTATCGAAGTTGACATAAAGCCATAACGGCAGTGCATTTGGAAGAATTCGATAATCTCATATTCAGGCAAAAAGTCGATTTTCTTGTATATACACATTTAGCAGTCGATACTGAGTTGCCTTAAATCATTAGATTCACTCGTTTAAGTTAATTAACCTTCTTCATCTTATCGAAGTTGACATAAAGCCATAACGGCAGTGCATTTGGAAGAATTCGACAATCTTATATTCAGGTATAAAGTCGATTTTCTTGTATATACACATTTAGCAGTCGATATTGAGTTGCTTTAAATCATTAAAATCAAATATTAAAGTTTATTAGCCTTCTTCATCTTATCGAAGTTGACATAAAGCCATAACGGCAGTGCATTTGGAAGAATTCTACAATCCTATATTCAGATATAAAGTCGATTTTCTTGTATATACACATTTAGCAGTCGATATTGAGTTGCTTTGAATCATTAACATCAAATATTAAAGTTTATTTGCCTTCTTCATCTTATCGAAGTTGACATAAAGCCATAACGGCAGTGCATCTGGAAGAATTCGAC
>NW_026090719.1:0-9912 GCF_024586455.1 Bactrocera neohumeralis
ATTTGAAGCAACTTCATATGGATTTCTAAATGTGTCCATGCATGAAGTCGGTTTTATACCTATATGTAAAATTATGGATTTTTTTCCAAATGCACTGCCGTTATGGTCTTATGTCAACTTGAGTAAAATGATGAGGGTTAATTAACTTTAATATGTTAAGCTAATGATTTGAAACAACTTGATATGGATTTCTAAATGTGTATATGCAAGAAAGTCGGTTTTATACCTAAATGTAAAATTATGGAATTTTTTCCAAATGCACTGCCGTTATGGTCTTATGTCAACTTGAGTAAAATGATGAGGGTTAATTAACTTTAATATCTGTGGACATTTGGAAAACCCACTTAAGTCTAAAAACCAAATTTTACAGGAGAGCGAAAAAACACATTTAACTGTTAACAAAACTTTTGTTAATACATATTAAAAAGAAATAGGAACATTACATAAAAGGGTCATGATTTCTTATGATTTTCCAGTTAACTATCTTCGACTAACCGCAACAGTTTTATTTTAAACCAAGTTTAAAGGAAATAAGTGCTTCTTCCAAACTGATTTTAGAAAAAAATATCCGCTTATGTCAGGTAAGAGCATTTACAAAAATCACCTGAGACGAACGTATTACGACTTAACTTCCTTTTTCAAATATTTTAATGACACAAACCAGACTTAAGTGGATAATCTAAAATTCATTTTTATTTATAAAAGACAAAATATGCAAGTTCTTTATGTAATTTACAATAGAAAACTCATAAGTAAAGATTTAAAATAATTTGCATTTAACAAAAGAATTTTTAAACAATAAAAGAAAATTAACATCAGTAATACAATAAAATAAATAGGCATCATCAACATCAATACAGATGCATATATGAACACAAACAAATATATATTTTTGAATTTTATTAATTAAATTGTTAGAGATTTTCTTCAATTTCATCCAAATCTGAATCTATTTCAACCACGGATTCTCCTTCAACTTTAAGATTTCGGTAAAAACTGTGTAGCTCTGGGTTGACCAACGGCAACATATCTAGCAAATCGCGTTTTTTGTTTGCAGAAATAGGGAGAGGACCCGTATAAGATTTTGCAAGCTCATAGTTTTGATCTCTTCTACGCCGTGCTTTTATGTTTAATTCCTTAAATGGATCGTCAAAGCCAAGAGAATATTTGTAGCGTATCAGTCCAGGCTCCTTTTTCACATACCGCAACCACCTTACAAACTTCCACTCAAACTTTTCACCTAAAAAATTGTCAGAAATAATATTTTTTAAATAAGAAATAAGCAAAATACTAATATTAATACTATTATTTATAAGTAAAATACTAACCTTCGGTGTTATTGTTTCTCCAGGTATATTTGTCTTTCATCAATGCATTGAAATTGTAGAATTCTTCTTGCTTCATCTCCTGAGTAATATACTTTTTGTTTGTAGCAGCAATTAAATTTGACCAGTCATGGGGATGTTGAATAGAAACAGAAGTGTATTTCTTTTTCTTTTCTATCTGTGCGTGAACTGTATCACATTCTAGATGGGTATGACCAACAACAAGAAACTTGTGATCAATTGTTTCAATTGTGGGATGATCTTCCAACACCTTTGCAAACATAGTACAAATATACGAGTTACGATTTTGACCAGTGCATGAATCACTGTATAAAATGACATGCTTTACGTCATTAGATAAGCTTGCGAGGCACTTATAAATGCAAGAGCCGATGTCATTAGCTCCGCGCTTCGCAATAGCTTCATGCCAAATGTAGCAGTTGGCCTTGTTGGTGGCACCATCATGAATAGTTAAGTTGAAGGTCCACAAGGGACGTTTATAAAAAAACATTGAAGCTTTCAAATAAGGCGTTGGCAGACACTGCTGCAGGTCGAAAGAAAACATTTTCACAGACTTATCTTGACGGGAGAGTTCTTTGTCCCTTTTCTTACAGTCATATGCGAAATCAGCATCATGGTGGTTTTTTAATTGTAAAGTAATCTCTGCTTTTTCCTCCATATTCTCAGTGTTTTTAATTTTTTTTTCTTTCAATGTTTCGCATTGGGTACATAAATCAAGCTGGGGTTTTTTAAATTTAATGTCTAAAGTTTTAAATATTTCCTGAAATTTTGATTCTGACACCGGATTAGAAATATTTTCTTTATACAATCTATAGAGTAATGCCTGATTAAGTCCTCGTTGCATAAATAGATCTTGGTAGTATGACGCCGACTGTAATGGCTTTCATATTTTGGTATAGAGTTTATAAAGTTCAAAACTTCGTTATGCTTCTCAACCGTAAGCTTGTTGCTTGGAGCACTCCATCCCCGGCGGTCATTAGGAGGGACTCCGCCGTATTCCGGTTGTGTTTTGTACATACAAATAGTTTTGATTCTCTGTTCTGTTTCGCCATACAATTGAAGGAAACATTTCTTGCAAAATTTTGTGTTTTCGGAATTAGTTTTGAAATGGTAAATAAAAACGTACTCTCTTTTGTTCGGGTTATCTAAGGTGGCAGTTTTTTTGTGCTGAACGTCAATTAGGCTTGATAGTATTTGCCGACGTGAGTTATAGTCCCTATTCCAATAACTTTTAAAGAGGATGGTTTGTTCTTCGAAGCTAATTTTTGTTTTGCATTTCATTCTACAATCCCCAGAACTTGTATATTTGTGTAATCACTGCAGTTTTTCTAGACTTTTGTATTCCTTGTTTAAATTTCTTCCTGGCTTTTAATTTGTTTTGGTGATTTATTAGTAGAAAAAGCTCGGCCTCATTCAAACCAGGTGAGAAAAAATTATTGATGTTCGCTTCTAATACATTTGCCATAATTTGCATGCTTTCAGTGGTGGCATTCAGCTCAGAATTTTCACAAGAAGGTACAAAATCTGAGTCTAAAAAATCCGTTTCATGAAAGACATCTTCTTCAGACTCGCTTTGACTTGTAAATTCATCAGAAACCTTGCGTTGTTGCGACTCAGATCGAACACGTGATGTGCTAACTTCAAAGGAAAGTGGGGTTAAATCACAGTCCGTAACTCGCATTTGCTGATCTGTCACTAAACTTTCAGAGGTTGTCTCTGTTGAATTGGATTTTAATATCTCTGTGTCTTTTTTGGCAATTTTCTTGCCATATTTGCAAGAATCTGTCCCCTTTTCATTGTAAAAAAAACTTATCTGGCAAACTTTTTTTTATTATATTTGCATTAAAAAAAAAACACCTAAGCCTTTCTGTTCAATTCAAAAAACCCTAAGTTAAATTGTTAAAAGAGTTGATCATAAAATAATTTCTAAAATGAACTGAACTCCTTTTATATTGGTATTATTTCAAGTTCTGCCCGAGGAAAAAGCACTTACACCGAGTTAAGTTCTTTTTCCAAAAGCAAAATAAAAAAAAAAAGCGTCACATCAGGTTGACTTAAGATGGTTTTCTAAACGATAGTTAGAGGTTTATTTAGAATGTTTTTTCTCTTTTCTATCTTATCTGACTTAAGTCGTTTTCGCAAATGCACTAGGTTAAAAAAATGTAAAATTAAGGAATATTTTCCAAATGCACTGCCGTTATGGTCTTATCTCAACTTGAGTAAAAGATGATGGTTAATTAACTTTATTATGTGAATGTAATAACTTTAAACAACTTGATATGGATTTCTAAATGTGTACATGCAAGAAAATCCGTTTTAAACAAATGTAAAGTAATGCAATTTTTTCCAAATGCACTGCCGTTATGGCTTTATGTCAACTTGAGTAAAATGATGAGGGTTAATTAACTTTAATATGTTAAGTTAATGATTTGAAGCAACTTCATATGGATTTCTAAATGTGTACATGCAAAAAGTCGGTTTTATACCTAAATGTAAATTATGGAATTTTTTCCAAATGCACTGCCGTTATGGTCTTATGTCAACTTGAGTAAAATGATGAGGGTTAATTAACTTTAATATGTGGAGCTAATGATTTGAAGAAACTTACTGTGGATTTCTAAATGTGTGCATGCACAAAAGTCGGTTTTATACCTAAATGTAAAATTATGGAATTTTTTCCAAATGCACTGCCGTTATGGTCTTATGTCAACTTGAGTAAAATGATGAGGGTTAATTAACTTTAATATGTGAATTTAATAATTTGAAGCAACTTGATATGGATTTCTAAATGTGTACATGCAAGAAAGTCGGTTTTATACCTAAATGTAAAATTATGGAATTTTTTCCAAATGCACTGCCGTTATGGTCTTATGTCAACTTGAGTAAAATGATGAGGGTTAATTAACTTTAATATGTTAATTTAATGATTTGAAGCAACTTGATATGGATTTCTAAAAGTGTTCATGCATTTATACCTAAATGTAAAATTATGGAATTTTTTCCAAATGCACTGCCGTTATGGTCTTATGTCAACTTGAGTAAAAGATGATGGTTAATTAACTTTAATATGTGAATTTAATAATTTGAAACAACTTGATATGGATTTCTAAATGTGTACATGCAAGAAAGTCGGTTTTATACCTAAATGTAAAATTATGGAATTTTTCCAAATGCACTGCCGTTATGGTCTTATGTCAACTTGAGTAAGATGATAAGGGTTAATTAACTTTAATATGTGAATTTAATAATTTGAAACAACTTGATATGGATTTCTAAATGTGTACATGCAAGAAAGTCGGTTTTATACCTAAATGTAAAATTAAGGAATTTTTTCCAAATGCACTGCCGTTATGGTCTTATGTCAACTTGAGTAAGATGATGAGGGTTAATTAACTTTAATATGTGAATTTAATAATTTGAAGCAACTTGATATGGATTTCTAAATGTGTACATGCAAGAAAGTCGGTTTTATACCTAAATGTAAAATTATGGAATTTTTTCCAAATGCACTGCCGTTATGGTCTTATGTCAACTTGAGTAAAATGATGAGGGTTAATTAACTTTAATATGTGACTTTAATAATTTGAAACAACTTCGTATGGATTTCTAAATGTGTACATGCAAGAAAGTCGGTTTTATACCTAAATGTAAAATTATGGAATTTTTTCCAAATGCACTGCCGTTATGGTTTATGTCAACTTGAGAAAAAGATGATTGTTAATTAATTTTATTATGTGAATTTAATAATTTGAAACAACTTGATATGGATTTCTAAATGTGTACATGCAAGAAAGTCGGTTTTATACCTAAATGTAAAATTATGGAATTTTTTCCAAATGCACTGCCGTTATGGTCTTATGTCAACTTGAGTAAGATGATAAGGGTTAATTAACTTTAATATGTGAATTTAATAATTTGAAACAACTTGATATGGATTTCTAAATGTGTACATGCAAGAAAGTCGGTTTTATACCTAAATGTAAAATTATGGAATTTTTTCCAAATGCACTGCCGTTATGGTCTTATGTCAACTTGAGTAAAATGATGAGGGTTAATTAACTTTAATATGTTAATTTAATAATTTGAAGCAACTTGATATGGATTTCTAAATGTGTACATGCAAGAAAGTCGGTTTTATACCTAAATGTAAAATTATGGAATTTTTTCCAAATGCACTGCCGTTATGGTCTTATGTCAACTTGAGTAAAATGATGAGGGTTAATTAACTTTAATATCTGAATTTAATAATTTGAAACAACTTGATATGGATTTTAAATGTGTACATGCAACAAAGTCGGTTTTATACCTAAATGTAAAATTATGGAATTTTTTCCAAATGCACTGCCGTTATGGTCTTATGTCAACTTCGGTAAGATGAAAGAAGCTATTTAACTTAAATATTTGATAATAATGATTTGAAGCAACTTGATATGGATTTTTAAATGTGTACATGCAAGAAAGTCGGTTTTATACCTAAATGTAAAATTATGGAATTTTTTCCAAATGCACTGCCGTTATGGTCTTATGTCAACTTGAGTAAAATGATGAGGGTTAATTAACTTTAATATGTGAATTTAAAAATTTGAAACAACCTGATATGGATTTCTAAATGTGTACATGCAAAAAGTCGGTTTTATACCTAAATGTAAAATTATGGAATTTTTTCCAAATGCACTGCCGTTATGGTCTTATGTCAACTTGAGTAAAATGATGAGGGTTAATTAACTTTAATATGCTAAGCTAATGATTTGAAGCAACTTGATGTGGATTGCTAAATGTGGACACTGCGCTGCCGTTATGGTCTTATGTCAACTTGAGTAAAAGATGATGGTTAATTAACTTTAATATGTGAATTTAATAATTTGAAACAACTTGATATGGATTTCTAAATGTGTACATGCAAGAAAGTCGGTTTTATACCTAAATGTAAAATTATGGAATTTTTCCAAATGCACTGCCGTTATGGTCTTATGTCAACTTGAGTAAGATGGTGAGGTTAATTAACTTTAATATGTTAAACTAATGATTTGAAGCAACTTGATATGGATTTCTAAATGTGTACATGCAAGAAAGTCGGTTTTATACCTAAATGTAAAATTATGGAATTTTTTCCAAATGCACTGCCGTTATGGTCTTATGTCAACTTGAGTAAAATGATGAGGGTTAATTAACTTTAATATGTGAATTTAATAATTTGAAGCAACTTGATATGGATTTCTAAATGTGTACATGCAAGAAAGTCGGTTTTATACCTAAATGTAAAATTATGGAATTTTTTCCAAATGCACTGCCGTTATGGTCTTATGTCAACTTGAGTAAAAGATGATGTTTAATTAATTTTATTATGTGAATTTAATGATTTGAAGCAACTTGAAAGGGATTTCTAAATGTGTACATGCAAGAAATCGGTTTTATACCTAAATGTAAAATTATGGAATTTTTTCCAAATGCACTGCCGTTATGGTCTTATGTCAACTTGAGTAAAATGATGAGGGTTAATTAACTTTAATATGTGAATTTAATAATTTGAAGCAACTTGATATGGATTTCTAAATGTGTACATGCAAGAAAGTCGGTTTTATACCTAAATGTAAAATTATGGAATTTTTTCCAAATGCACTGCCGTTATGGTCTTATGTCAACTTGAGTAAAATGATGAGGGTTAATTAACTTTAATATGTGAATTTAATAATTTGAAGCAACTTGATATGGATTTCTAAATGTGTACATGCAAGAAAGTCGGTTTTATACCTAAATGTAAAATTAAGGAATTTTTTTCCAAATGCACTGCCGTTATGGTCTTATGTCAACTTGAGTAAGATGAAAAGGGTTAATTAACTTTAATATGTGAATTTAATAATTTGAAGCAACTTGATATGGATTTCTAAATGTGTACATGCAAGAAAGTCGGTTTTATACCTAAATGTAAAATTATGGAAATTTTTCCAAATGCACTGCCGTTATGGTCTTATGTCAACTTGAGTAAGATGAAGAGGGTTAATTAACTTTAATATGTGAATTTAATAATTTGAAATAACTTGATATGGATTTCTAAATGTGTACATGCAAGAAAGTCGGTTTTACACCTAAATGTAAAATTATGGAATTTTTTCCAAATGCACTGCCGTTATGGTCTTATGTCAACTTGAGTAAGATGATAAGGGTTAATTAACTTTAATATGTTAATTTAATAATTTGAAGCAACTTGATATGGATTTCTAAATGTGTACATGCAAGAAAGTCGGTTTTATACCTAAATGTAAAATTATGGAATTTTTTCCAAATGCACTGCCGTTATGGTCTTATGTCAACTTGAGTAAAATGATGATGGTTAATTAACTTTAATATGTTAAGCTAATGATTTGAAGCAACTTGATATGGATTTCTAAATGTGTACATGCAAGAAAGTCGGTTTTATACCTAAATGTAAAATTAAGGAATTTTTTCCAAATGCACTGCCGTTATGGTCTTATGTCAACTTGAGTAAAATGATGAGGGTTAATTAACTTTAATATGTGAATTTAATAATTTGAAGCAACTTGATATGGATTTCTAAATGTGTACATGCCAGAAAGTCGGTTTTATACCTAAATGTAAAATTATGGATTTTTTGCCAAATGCACTGCCGTTATGGTCTTATGTCAACTTGAGTAAAATGATGAGGGTTAATTAACTTTAATATGTGAATTTAATGATTTGAAGCAACTTGATATGGATTTCTAAATGTGTACATGCACAAAAGTCGCTTTTATACCTAAATGTAAAATTATGGATTTTTTCCAAATGCACTGCCGTTATGGTCTTATGTCAACTTGAGTAAATGATGAGGGTTAATTAACTTTAATATGTGAGTTTATTAATTTGAAGCTACTTGATATGGATTTCTAAATGTGTACATGCAAGAAAGTCGGTTTTATACCTAAATGTAAAATTATGGAATTTTTTCCAAATGCACTGCCGTTATGGTCTTATGTCAACTTGAGTAAAATGATGAGGGTTAATTAACTTTAATATGTGAATTTAATAATTTGAAACAACTTGATATGGATTTCTAAATGTGTACATGCAAGAAAGTCGGTTTTATACCTAAATGTAAAATTAAGGAATTTTTTCCAAATGCACTGCCGTTATGGTCTTATGTCAACTTGAGTAAAATGATGAGGGTTAATTAACTTTAATATGTGAATTTAATGATTTGAAGCAACTTGATATGGATTTCTAAATGTGTATATTCAAAAAAATCACTTTTATATCTAAATGTAAAACTACGTATTTTTTTCCAAATGCACTGCCGTTATGGTCTTATGTCAACTTGAGTAAGATGATAAGGGTTAATTAACTTTAATATGTTAATTTAATAATTTGAAACAACTTGATATGGATTTCTAAATGTGTACATGCAAGAAAGTCGGTTTTATACCTAAATGTAAAATTATGGAATTTTTTCCAAATGCACTGCCGTTATGGTCTTATGTCAACTTGAGTAAAATGATGAGGGTTAATTAACTTTAATATGTTAAGCTAATGATTTGAAGCAACTTGATATGGATTTCTAAATGTGTACATGCAAGAAAGTCGGTTTTATACCTAAATGTAAAATTATGGAATTTTTTCCAAATGCACTGCCGTTATGGCTTTATGTCAACTTGAGTAAGATGATGACGGTTTATTTATTTTAATATGTGAATTTAATGATTTGAAGCAACTTGATATGGATTTTTAAATGTGTACATGCAAGAAAGTCGGTTTTATACCTAAATGTAAAATTGTGGAATTTTTTCCAAATGCACTGCCGTTATGGTCTTATGTCAACTTGAGTAAGATGATGAGGGTTAATTAACTTTAATATGTTAAGCTAATGATTTGAAACAACTTGATATGGATTTCTAAATGTGTATATGCATGAGAGTCGGTTTTATACCTAAATGTAAAATTATGGAATTTTTTCCAAATGCACTGCCGTTATGGTCTTATGTCAACTTGAGTAAGATGGTAAGGGTTAATTAACTTTAATATGTGAATTTAATAATTTGAAGCAACTTGATATGGATTTCTAAATGTGTACATGCACGAAAGTCGGTTTTATACCTAAATGTAAAATTATGGAATTTTTTCCAAATGCACTGCCGTTATGTTCTTATGTCAACTTGAGTAAATGATAAGGGTTAATTAACTTTAATATGTGAATTTAATAATTTGAAACAACTTGATATGGATTTCTAAATATGTACATGCAAGAAAGTCGGATTTATACCTAAATGTAAAATTGTGGAATTTTTCCAAATGCACTGCCGTTATGGTCTTATGTCAACTTGAGTAAGATGGTGAGGGTTAATTTACTTTAATATGATAACTGCCGTTATGGTCTTATGTCAACTTGAGTAAAATGATGAGGGTTAATTAACTTTAATATGTTAATTTAATGATTTGAAGCAACTTCATATGGATTTCTAAATGTGTACATGCAAGAAAGTCGGTTTTATACCTAAATGTAAAATTAAGGAATTTTTTCCAAATGCACTGCCGTTATGGTCTTATGTCAACTTGAGTAAAATGATGAGGGTTA
>NW_026090720.1:0-14143 GCF_024586455.1 Bactrocera neohumeralis
GTATCCACCCTAAAAAAAGTACTTAAGTTTCTAAAACATTCAGTTTAGCATGAAAATTTTTAAATGTTCGTTTATATTTAAGGCAATATAGTCAACTTTGATACAATACATATGATATACATACATATATATATATTTTTTTTTTTAAGAAATTACTGATTTATTGATAAGTTATTTATTGCTAGTCAGTATAAGATTATCAATATTTATGGATATAATCGTGCGCTTTATGCAAAATGCCAAAATTTGTTCAACATACTTATGTATCTTTATGAAATTAAAATATCTTTAGCACTCATAAGTCGAAGTTTTTTAAATACTGATTTCAGTTTGATGCTCTACTACGTACATACATCCGACGTAGTAAATTTCAAAATTAAATTTGTATAGAAATTTTTCATTTCACACTTTTATATAATATTTCTAAAGGTATGTATTAATAACAGCAAATTCTATTCTGGGATTTATCTTCTACTGAACGAAAGCTTTAAAAAACTCCAAAGGGCACTAAAAAGCTAAAGTTTAAATCATATATGTATGTACACATACATATTTATAGGAAACGGCTATTATTTGTTTTTCTTCAATATTTTAAAAAAAATACTTTGACATCTAAGACATTAAAAGCTGTGACAATTTTTAAAAATATTTTAAAAAAGAAAATTATGCTTATTCAATTTAAATAAAATAAAAAAATGCCCGCCCATCAAAGTGAGTATTGAGTATGCAAAAATTGTAAAATTTAATGTGTTTGTGTTTTAACTTTTTTTTCTACATTACATTAATATTTAATTTCAATCTTATCAGTATTGTAGTTAAATAAAAGGGTGTAGGAGAAAGAAAAAGGGGTCAGTGTAAAAAAAGTTTTGTATATATCAGACATATGTAGAAAATGTATGTCACAAATTCTGTTAAAAAAAAATAAAAGAAAGTTTGTTAAAATAAATTTTTTACATTACATGCAGAAAACAAAACTAATTACGACTGACCTGTCTTCAAGTTTAATACTATTTAATTCACAAATATTTAAAAGCTCTAATACTGATTGATTGATATTTATTTTGGGATCATGTTTACTAATTAATATTAATAAATAATTCACACAATAAACATGATTTTCTATAAGCTTTGAACTAATTTACATCAATATTTCTTCAGGCATTATTTCTTAATAAAGTGTTTATGAGGTATTCAAAAATTGATAATTCAGTTCCTGTCAAAACTAAATACAGTGAAATTCCTCATAAGCAGATACCCACCGAAGCAGTATTTTTATCCGGTTATGAAAACTGTCCACATATGGGGACATGGTAAAAACTTGTATATAAAATGTATTCCTAAAGTCAAAAAAAAACGAACGAATTTTGTAATTTATTAAATATTGTTTTTTTTTTACAAAATTATTTATCTTTTAAAAGAGTTAATAAATTTTTAGCAAGTTTATGGCGTTGATTGCCTATCCCGTAGCAATAAGGGGTGACGATCAACTCCAAATAAACAACTTCAGAACAAACAATGGTTTTTCGGCACAATCAATTTATTTTATTCAAAATAGTCTCCTTCTGCTTCAATACAGCCTTTTGCACGGTCCAAAATCATGTCGAACGAGTGTTTTGGCTCGTGGGCCGGCATGGCCGCCAGTATGCCGGTGCAAGCCTTTTGAATGGCCTCTACGTCTGCATAACGCTTTCCTTTTATGGGCAAATGCATTTTCCGAAAACGAGGAAGTCGCACATATAGATGGCGCCACCAGGGAGCGCACCTTGTATATAAAGCCTTACATCTATCTCAATTAGTTTTAGGTGTTAAAAACAACCGTTAGCACATCCTCATACACCAAAAAAGTGAGATAATTCATCAAATAAATAGCTAAGATTTTTAATTACTTCACAGGAATCGGCAAAAATTGGGCAATGAGCAACCAAATTTAGTGCTTATCATTATCCTGGCATTTTTATGTCAAATTGTGAAAATAAAGGAAATCGGACCACAACCACGCCTACTTCCCACGATTCTTTCACTTTGTAAAATGTATCTACATACTATGTCAATCAATAATAATTTTTTTCTGTTTTTGGAAAAACTCAATATACATATTTAGAATCTGTTTCATTATAAAAAAGCAAATAAATTCCATGAAAACACAATGGGATAAATTATGGTAGTACGACGAATAAAAAAATCAAATAAAATTACATTAAATAAAAAAATTGTATACATTAATTGAATCGAAAGTGGAGGACCTGCGAGCGGTATCTCTTCAATCTTCTACGTGAACTCTTACTCTCGTAAACTATTGTCCACCAGTTGAATAGTAAATATATTTTCATTATGCTCCAAACGGTAGAGGTAACGTCTGCTAAATTCTTCGATTGTTTCCTTTACAGTGAACAACTTCAGATCCCAGTGGAGGACATCGTTTTTCACATAGAAAGGAGCCCCCACTATGGTACGCAGATCTTTTTCTATTTAGCTTGAATAACTTTTAAATTTGAATTCGTTACACTGCCCCAGATATGAATGCCATACGTCCAGATCGGCCTAAGTATTACCTTATAAATAAGCAACTTATTCTTAAGACTGAGGAAGGATCTTGGCCTAATTAGCCAGTAAAGCGTTTGTGTTTGTTGGGAGCAACTGATCATACGAGTATAAAGCCACTTGAGAACAATTTTTGTGCTTAAAGGTATATACTACTTGTACGAACTTTTCGGTGTTGATGCCAAAGTTCCATTTGGTGAGGCACGATTCTGGACCATTCAGTTGCATCTGCAGTTTTCTGGAAGCAGTATTAGGTTTGCAACTTGATGCTAACAGTGCAGTAGCATCAGCATGGGTTGCCGTCATTGTGGAGTCAGAGTTGATCACTGGAATGTCTGCTGTATAAAGAATCTAGAAAACTGGGACGAGTACACTGTCTTGATGCGCCACAACACGAACAGGTCTCAAAGGTGCAAGTAAGATTTTAGCAGCAAATAATAAGGCATTGGTGGTTATTTCTCCAATTTGAATACTACGCCTATATGCCGAACTTTGTCAAATGCTTGGCGGACATTAGGGAACACAGCAGATCAGTATTTTTTATCAGTTATGAAGTGTTCAACCCTATTACATTGTTCAATTGTGCCACACAATTTTCTGAAGTCAAACTGATGAGTCGCAATAAGCTGTATGTCTTCTAACACCGGCAAAAAAATATTATTTAGAATACTTTCGAGATAATTACCTGTAGATTGGCTGATAAAAATTAATCAGCACATTTTCATTGCTATTTCTGGTTTTCCGGGTTTAAGTGCAAACGCATTAATTCTATTATAACCTGGTGACTTTTTGTTTGCCGAATTCTACGTCAAAATTGCTGACTGCCCCATTTTCATTGCTATGGAATTGGTCCTGCACCGATGACAATGACATCTAGATATCGGCTTATTGCTTAGTCTAGTCGCATTCCAAAGATTGTTTTCTAGATCTTTTGGTTTCGCAGCAACCAGAAACGCCTCTAGAAATTTGTTGCTCAATTTCCAGAGAACATGCTTCAGCTCTTTAGTGGCACGATTGAGAAGTGTTTTCTAGTTAAGATTTCTGACTTGCTAAGCGTCAGAATCAGGACCTGTTTTTTGTTTCAATGGAATCATGCAGGTTTTTCCAAAACAAATATACTTAGGTAATTTCAGGTATTTTAAAAGTCAATTTCATTTTCAGTTGATAAAGACAATAATAAACGACTTTAATTTCATTACTTATGTACATATGTATGTATATATTGTAATGAATAATAATATATATATACTAGCTGACCCCGCAGCCGTTGTCCTGCGTGAAATTATGTGTTTTGAAATGAAAAAAGTTGAAATTTATTGTGTCGAATATGATTTATTTTCGATTTTTCTAATTTTTTTTTTAATGTAGCGCAACTTAATAAACATAATTTTTTGATTTCTGTTCTGGTGCGTAAATATACAGAGAAGATGGGTTTCCAACTCGTCAACACGCCACGTATGTACATATATCTGGTCGTGTGAAAAACATAGCATTTCCCCGATTTCCTTGTGTCCTGTTGATTGTCAACGCAAAGGCAATTTTCCCTGGAAATTGAATACGTTTGAACTGAAATGGCTGTCCCTTGTATTCGATAACTGCGTCATAATCAGTCGGGTTCCATTACACAGTTTCGGCGCATGAAGATTGTGAAACGTAGTAATGACAGATCCAACTGTGAAACGCAATTTGGAAATTTCACTGGATAATCTACGGTTTCGTCTTCCTTGTCAAGACGATCGATCGATTTATATGAGCGCAAACCTCCCAGAATTTGACTTTGAATCTTCCAGTTTAAGTCATTAACATCGGTATTTTTGGCAGCTCAAATTGCGCGTGCACTCAAGCAATTGCAGTTACGATAATTTGACCAATGTTCGGATAAACATTCGAGATGAGTTCATCTTCCTTTAAAGTGAATTGACAAAAGGAAAAACTGGAAGTATCAACCGAAATTTGCCCATTTCCAATTCTAAGCGAATACAATGTAAAATGTCGTCGGCAATGTCATTTATTCGTATCCCATAATTATCGCGAGTTTGAAGGCTGATATGTCGAAATGATCTTCGCGAAAAGTATGCGAACTTCAGTGGCATGCGAAGTAACTATTGCATTGTCCTTCGTTTGTTTCCAGTGATTATCATATTTCAGCAAATGCAACTGCTGGCATGCTTCTCAAAAAGTTGCACACACGCAATGACTTAAATGAAGTTGAACCGCGAGACGCACAACAGTCGACAAACTTTCATGAATTGCAAAAGTAAATTTCCTACAAAGCGCTTTATTGCAGTTCACACCCGTTCGATACTGCTGATCTCATATCGTTCAAGGCCAATAACCGCTATGTTGCATTCTTTGGAGACGTACTTACAAACGTATTTGATCGATTTCACCAATCTGCAATATTCAACATTGACATGTGTTTTGAATGTGAATTAGACAAAAGTGGCGAATATGGTACGATCCATGTGTTGTCAGCTTCGATGTGTTGTTAACGTCGATATTCACAGTGAATATCCATCATTCCCAATTTCCGTTTCCGAAGGAAAAGCACATGAGTAGTGTTTCGTGCATTTATTGTCAAACATACAAACCAAAGTGGGATTGTAAGGTTTGCAAGGTCCATGAACCATATTGGTTTTCACCACTTCGTATAATTCTGGATCTATCTCTGAATCATGAATTTCCGCTGAAGTGATTTCATCAATTTGATCTGGTGTAGTCACCATCCGCATCCAAAGAAGAATGTGTGCTTGCGGCAAACATTTTTTTTTGCTACTCTACAGAATACATTCAGCATCTAACAGCACCATATATACCATAGGTTGCTTCAAGATAAAAACCATCAAACATCGCAGCTATTGTTTAAAAAGTCGTGCTGTGATATCGTTACGATCGCTAGCTGATTGACCGCGATCCATAATTCCGCACGTATGTATGTCATCGCATTTTGGGAGTACTTCTTGTCTTGCCTTGCTTGGGCTGCCATACGTTGATGGCAAAAAGAATGCCGACCGATATTACGGCGACCTCTTCGTGGCTTCGTAACAAATTTCAATATGCAATTGATCACATTGTGTGAAACACACATAAAGTTTCCACTGAATAATTTTCAATAATTTTTCCTTTGGATAGCCGGAATAAAAAAGCAAGCGATCAAAATTGAACAATTCAAATAATTTACAAATCAAAATATTGAAAAACAAAACAAACAAAAATTGAAAAAAATGTGTATGGAAAATGTTACTTTTTGGAATTGTCCAATTATCCGACTTCTCCTCAATAAAAGTATAAGGTATTCTGTTTCTAAACCTTTCCCGATCCACAACAAACAACCTTTCAATTTCAAGATTGGTTCAACCGTTCTCTTAGTGTTACTAACAAACAAACATTCATTTTTATTGTAACGTTTGTATGGGGAAAAGAAAAGGGCTGTTTTAGGGGTTTTCCGGAAATTATTGGAATTTTTCTCGCCGTAAAAACCATCTTTGAACTTCAACGAACATTTAAGAAAAAGAATTGGCCAAATTGGTCCAGGCGTTATTGAGTTATGAGCGTACATACATTTTGACGATTCATTTTTATTTATATAGATTTTTAGTTTATTCGCGTTCTTTATTTAAACATCAAAAAGGTTATTACTCGCAATTCTCACTATATTTCCGGCAGCTTTGTCCCAGAAAGTTATTTATAAGTTGATGAACAAAATACGGTGGAGCGCTGCACGTCTGGTTGCTTAGAAGGTTGAGGTAAAAAGGAATGAGTCATCTTTGCGTGGTTGTAGTGTTTGCTTTCTTCGATTTCGTAATGGACGACTCGTTGAACTGTCATTTTGCTTAATGGCTGGTGAGCGAGACTCGTTGTTTGACAGGGATGGCAAATGAGTGCTGTCGGCCGCCACAGATTGTAATGAAATGAAAATCGTTTATTATTGTCTTTGTCAATTGATTTACATTTACAACAGATATTTTCTAAGCAACTCGTTGCCAATGGCAGCGTTAGGAAGGCATACACGCACCAATTATTGTACAATTTCATCGAATTGTACAACTGATTGTTACGCATATGGGGCAGTTGTATGAGTTGTACCATCTGATTGGATGAAAATCAAAATTTTTTGATATTTTGTGAAGTTGGTTGTGTTAGTTGGATCGTGTTTGGGTTGGTCGTGCGATTTCAAACGATTTCGCCATTTTATTTCGGCTGACGAAGAGTGCGCGTCATATATAATAAGTAAAGCAACAACTTCCGAACACATGTTTAAGCAAGAAAGTGAATATTCAAAATGTAGTTGGCCTCAAAATTATATTAAAAGTTGTGCTTATAGCGGCGACAAGGGCAATTTCCTAGCCCAACTCAATCAACCAACTAATTGTTGTGTGTATGCCCTCCATTATGTTTGTACTTTTTATAATTCGGTAACATCGCTTACAACTTGTGTTGCAATTGTGAATGAAGTCGTTAGCCAGCGATAAAATATAAACATTTAGCAAAACTCTGTATTCGTCTGCCGGCTTATACACATGAAAATATTTATTTCGCATAATTTCCGGGATATTTATAGTGTTTAATGGATATTTCGGATTTGAAGTGCGAGGTAAACATATACATTTAATTGAACGCTAACATGTAACATCTTTTAGAACCGTTTAGTGCCCCTCTTCGGCAGTATATATTCCAAACTTTATAACATCCGAAGAGGAGAAACGTGCATTTTGTCTCAGATTTCGCGAGCTCCAAACCAAAATGGACTCAACTTCTCTAATAGACGCATCTCATTAATTGGTGGAGTACCCCATCCAAATGGAATGATTGCTGAAGAAATACCGAAATGGTTACAAGTCTATATGGAAAAAAAATTAATAATTTAAGTAAGATATTTATACATTGCATATATTATTTCAATTGTACAATTATATTTCTCCGCTGTTATGGAGATTTTTTTCAATCCCAAAAGCTAACCATGTCTGGTAAATGAATATTTACCGGGTCAAGGGATTATGCTCACACAGATGGACCGCTATTTCATCCAATCATAACGACTATCACATGTGGTTCATATACGTACTTAATTTCATTGAACGAAATGTGACAAGGTCTAATGATAAACAGTGTGTTTAATAAATATAACAAGATGCTGAATCGTTACAACAGGAAAGCTTAACACGTGAAATTAATTTAAAAATGCTTTTAGAACCTCGTAGCTTATTAATACTTAAGGATGAATTATATAATAATTATTTGCATGGTATAGATGAAGTCAAGCAAGATGTTCTTTGTGATAAAATTTTAATATGAGAATTGCGAAAGAGTTCATAAGATGGGAAGATTTTAAAACGCGGGATTCGCATTTCACAACGATACGTCATGTACCAAAAACTACAACAATAAAATTTAAAATTTTTGTTAAAGTACTTATCATATTTTTTCATCCTTTATACTATATAGAAAATTTTCACAAAATATTAAATGCTACCTAGATAACAGTCACTGGAACCCCAACTAATGCGCATGTTTATATAGAATAAGCCAAAAAATATATGCAACATTTTTATTATAATAAAATAAAAAAGGGTTTTATTTAAAGTTATAAAAAAACATTAGTTTTTACACACTTTAGCGACCTTGTCTTCCCATCGTAGTTGAAATTCATGTTGAATATATTTCGTCATATAGATTAACTGTACTAATGTGACTGATATATCCAAACGTAATTCACTCACTCCCAAGTGGAAATTTTGTCTTAACACTCTTTGCTTATCAACCACCAACCGGGCGAGGGTCTACGAAACAGGCTCAATTTTTTTTTCGATGATATTCGACACTAGCACAACGACCAATACAAATCCACAAATCTTCTGGATTTTTTATTTTTCCCAAAAAAACGTTTACATAGATAAAAAGGAGCTTTGCCGTCAGTTAAAAAAAAGACCTGGGAAAAAATTTTTATTATTTTGACTGGGGTCGTTAAGGCTCAGGTTTGGTATTCATTTTTGTCGCAAAAATGTATTATATCACTAATGCAGCACCAAGGTTGTGCTGCCAAATCCTTGTTTTCTATTCCAGTTAATATATCTGCCTTTAAAAGAGTTAAGGGACTGAAACGCTTTCCCAAAATTGTACTGAGGGGGGACAAAATCTCAAAATCCTTCTTAGTTTCTTTGGGTTTTAAAACAAGTTGGCGGATTATGATTTTCAGTTACGTTATTCTTCGGTGAGTCAGATAATGTAACAAGCTGATTATCAATAGTTGAATTATCTGTCTCCTTGAAAATTTCCTTGTTTTGGGTCAATACTTTTTTACGCTCATCACCCTCTTTATTTTCACGTACTTGTTTCAAAAAATGACGAACTCTCCAAGACATTTTATTCGTAATAATTTTCTTCTATTTGTTTTTTAAATAAGCACACATATGTAAGCATACTTATGCATACTATTAAAACTTATCAGTCAAAAAGTAACAGCTTATGCTGATATAATTGTGTAATCGCTCCGATATGTTTTTAACTTAAATTTTAAATATAATGTTGTGTACGTTGTAACGCTACCAAAATATATTTGCCTGATTTTCTTCAATGTATCTTATTTTATCCCTTCGGTTGTATAGTCTTATTTGATAATAAATTAATCAATATACAGATGTATGTACATGTCTACAAATATACAAAAATAGATACAATGTGGTGCTTCTTTGTAAATTCAGGGGAAAATGTTAAGTAGTCCACAAAGTTGGGTACAAATATGATTATATGTATGTAAAAACAGCCTACTAATCTAACTAACTTTAGCCTAAATTGAATATATGTATTTTATTTTTCAATATGTTAAATTCTGACAAAAATATGTTCACAATACAAACTCTGAACTAAACTAAAAAATCGAAAGGTTTTTATTTTTATTGACCCACTGTATGTTGAAGCATTAGCACAACTAATTTAACATGTATATGTGTATGTGCATATTGCAGTTAAATTGCGAAATAGGTCAGACACCACCTATTTATATTTAGATTCCTAAAAGATAAGGGCGACATTTCAGGAGGAACGGCGATGTCGTTGTTTTAGCACAATTTCTTAGTCGAAATCTTGTATTTATCACTGCTTGCGTATATATGTACATCAGAAAACGTTAAATGAGTATAAAAGGCTTCAAGTGCTGAACACAATGAGCGTGACAGACTGCAAACGACATCTGTCAAATATTCATCCCACAAGTTCTTGGGGACATAACTATTGAGGCAGCTGCTCAACTACATAACTGTGTCCGCCAAGAGACGTGTGTATTCTGATATTTGACCGGATGTCGTTGCAATCTGTCACGCTCGTGTGTTCAGCACTTATTCTTTTAAAGTAATGGTTGCAGAATGCAAACGGGTTTTAGCAGTACGGAACAAGGAGAAATGCAGCAGAGTTACAAGTGAAGAAACAAATTAATCAGAAAAAAACAAGAGAAGACAACAATGAAGGGGTTCAAGTACTTTAGATACTGGCTGATAAGAAGATATCATACAGGTCAAAACTTACGAATATACACTCTTATAAAAATATAAAAATCAAATGATTTTTTTCCTTTAATTGTGGTCAATCACTATCAATGTTACTATTTGTGGCTTATGCGAAAAATAGCGATTAATTTGGAGTCATGTTTTTACTAGCACTTTTAGGGTAAGCGGCGGGGGTATTCGCATTTCAATTCGAAATAATAATTATTAATAAGATGTATATGTATGTACTATATATATTAAAATAAATAACAACTTTTTCCCAATCATATAGCAATATAATTTTATTATAATTCATAGTTTTTAAATAAATTTTAGAATCAATTATAGCGTACATACAAACAGGTATAAACACCTAAAACATTTTTAATGCTTAACTACAATACGCAACATTGCTTAAGGCATGTCATCCAATGACGGTTTTCTTTAAAACATGTATATATACATGCATATAGTACATACAATCATATTAAAATAATATAAAAATATATTTAAAAGCATACTGATGGATAAAAAATGTAGAATACTCTATTGCTTTTATATACGTTTCGTTTCATCAGAAATCTCTTTTAAAAAATAGTTGTAGATATGTTTTAAATATTAATTTTGTTGGTTTAGAAAGCTTTGCTGTAACAGCAAAAAATTCCATTATTAAATTGCTATCTTATTCATAAGTATTTATATGATACAATTAAGTTCAGCATTAAATTAATATACAATTTTATAGTCGTGAACTGCAGCCCTAGTGCACAAAAAATTACATATACTTTTTTATCTACATATGTATTCAAGACATTTATAGAGTCGTCAGGATTGTTAAAGCGTTAATATTCTACATACAACTGGTTTGTGAAATAATTATTGAGTTCTGTACATTCAGCTTCATATGTACACTTTGGTATATTTGTCATGATATATAAGAATTGTTTAGAAAATAGGATTTTATACTTTTTACTAATAACACTTTTATAAAGGCGAGCATATCATAAGGAAACCATTGAATACGAAGAATTAAATAAAAAAATTGCGTAAATGAGCTGTATGATTCCGTATTGTATAAAGTATAGTTTTAATTAGTCATGTTTACTTTAAAATAATAAATATTAAATATAAAGCTAGTCATGTACACATGTATGTAAAAAATGCATCACATAAAAAAAGTGTTTTAACTTTAAATCATATACATAGACACACCTCAAATCAAAGAACTTCCTAAACGCAATAAGATGGTGGAACTTCAAAAAATAATATTACCCGCCATGTCGGAAATTTGGATTTTCAACTCCTGGTTCCACCCTTTATATGTTGCTCGTGATTTTCCACGAAACGGCAGGCAATTGTAGGGCTAACATCCGCGCAGTTCTCGCTGACAAAATGCTAATAGAGTTTTTAAAAAAATATCAAGTAAGTACTTCGCAGTAATGTGCATACTAATACTTACTCCATACTATTTTTTACATATTATACAAACTCCACCAATAAAGTCATCTAACTTAATTTAGGAGATTTCATACTCAGAGCAAAAACTAAATCATTGTTGTCGGAAGAGGGAAAAAAATAAGTTGGTCGCGCCCAGGGCTAAACTGATGGATGTTAACTAGAGGGGGAATATAATATAATGAATAATTTTATCCAAAAGCGAAAATTTAAAAATGAAAAGTGTTTTAAAAAAACATTATTTAACCAATTTCTATAAAATAATTTTAAAGAATAAGAAAATTTTAATTTTTTAAAAAATTTTTACACATTTTCTATAATATTAATAAGTTTTAATATTAACTTACATCTTTAATGGATAAAGAATGATTCATATTTTTAAATTTATGTTTAGCACCATCCAGTTTATAGATTGTCGAATCTGTTACAATAAAGGCACGATCAGCAGTTTTATTATGTTTGTTGTATTTTTTAACGAATGAGGAAAATAGTATATTATTAAAAAATTTTATATTCTTTAATTTCTCTTGGTGGTATAGGCTTGATAACCCGTATTATCCTGCAGTTGGCTAAATAATCACCAATCCATTTGCGTTGCTGCCCCCAATGTAATCGACGACCTTTTATAGCAGCTGCAGCAATTATTTGTAATTGCAATTGCGGCCATTCACTTCGTGGATATTTACGAAGGATCAAAAAAAGCCCCCCAATAGTTAAAAATGCGTTGGAGTTGAGGTTCTGCATTTCGTCCAGCTAATGGAGGTTGGGGCCCCGGGGATACTCCGACCATAGTCTCTAAAATTTTTGGCATTACGAAAGCGTTGAGCTAGGTCTTGTACTAAAATCGTAATTTGTATTTTTATATGCACGCATTAAAACGTGCAGCCTTCATTTTTTTGTAATTCCGACGTGCAATCCACCCGCGCACTTGCTTTTGTAACAAATCTATGCGGGTTTTCATTTCGCTGCTGCTCAAAGGGAAAAATGTTTTAGGTGAGCGTATGAAGACTTTTGTGTCCATATTTATGGAAAAAACCTTTTCCTCAAAACAAAACTCTCACACCATCACGGTCGGTACCGGCACGGAAATTCGGCCTTATATTTAAAAAAATCATTTTTTAGCGCAATAAAAACTTATCGTACCGTTGACGATGCACAAAACCAGCCCTGGGAAATCGCACATTCTCTAGCAATCCTTTAAAAAGCGAACTTGGTGCTGTACACGTTCGTCGTCGCCCCGGTGGGGCTCTTTTTGGGATTAGGTTTAATAAACGAACGTAAAATGGTTCTTTTTTTAAAAGAGTTTTCACAAGATCTATTATGGATCGTTGGGAAAAACGTCCCCGGGGTTAGGGGGGGTTTGTTGTTTTTTTTTATCCTGGGGCCCCCTTTGGGCCACATTCCGCTCAAGTTAACATTTTTGGAGTGATGCAATAGTCGCTTGAAATCCTGATACAATGTATCTTTGTTCTTTTCGATGAATCCATTGATATTATAAATACATCACCCGCATAGTGTGTTATTCGAAAATCTTCCCGATGTTTGAGTTCCTTATCCATTGGTTTCAATTGTCGACTGCTGAAATGAGGATTGGTGCTAAGATTTTTATCCATTGCACCTAACAGTGTTTTTTGTCGTTGATTTTTCCCACTGACAGACAAGCCTCATCCATTATAGCTATCATACCTTTATGTGGTTGTTCAATGAGTTCGCATATTATCTGAGTTAAAAGATATCTTTACTATAATTAATGTTATAATAATTTAGCTTTAAAGGAGAAATGCTGAATTGGCCAATACTTAATAATACCACTTATATTCTATGTTTTGATGTGGAAAACTTGAAATTATATTATTGACACTTTAGGTTGTTATACATGGCAAGTGATCGTAATAAACGTAAAATGAAAGTAACACCTTTTACTGTATAAGTACACTTGCGGTCAATAAAAACCCCCACCACTTTGTAGAGCTATATTACCGTAAATTTCGAAAATTTTTTACTAGATCTAATATAATTATTTTTTGGGAAAAATTTAGTTGAACGTTGTTCAGTTATAGTCGTGCAGCGAATAAGTTTGCGACGGCTTGAAAAGTGCACTTTCTGTAAGTGAGGGGATGCAAAATGTTCACTAAGTGGATTTAAGTTCCAAAATCATACTCCGACGGCTGCACGAGTTTCTTGGACAAAAAAGTACTAAAATTACTGATAACATAATCTGGTCTAAAGAAAGCAAATTTAATTTGCTAAAAGGGCACAAAATTTGATTTACGTGCGCAGTTCAGGTAGTGAGAGGTTCCAGGATAATTGTGTAGTAAAGAAAATTGGTTTTCCCAAAAAAAAATTTTTTTGGGTTGTTTTTTTTAACTTCTTTTGGGGACACTTTTTAATCACAAAAATATGCGACAGTGGTTAAAAATTGTTAAGTACCCGCAATTGAAGAACATTATACTTATACGGATCGCTTATGACACTGCATCGTGCAGAAACGGCTTAGTTTAGATTGAAAACAAGTTTTTTGTATAAAACATCCATACAATATTGGTATATACAGTCAAACCCGGGGAAGGGGAACTGGTTTAGTAAAGAAAACTCTATAAGTGAGAGTTATAGCCAGGACCCCTCATTTTAAGCCCAAAATCTATTAGGCCCCCAAAAAAGGAACC
>NW_026090721.1:0-7319 GCF_024586455.1 Bactrocera neohumeralis
ATCGATTCCTAAATGTGTATATACAAGAATATCGACTTTATACCTAAATATAAGATTGTGGAATTCTTCCAAATGCACTGCCGTTTTGGTTTTATATCCACTTCAGTAAGATGAAGAAGGTTAATTAACTTAAATAAGTGAAGTAAATGATTTAAAGAAACTCAATATCGATTGCTAAATGTGTATATACAAGAATATCGACTTTATACCTAAATATAAGATTGTGGAATTCTTCCAAATGCACTGCCGTTATGGCTTTATATCCACTTCAGTAAGATGAAGAAGGTTAATTAACTTAAATAAGTGAAGTAAATGATTTAGAGAAACTCAATATCAATTGCTAAATGTGTATATACAAGAATATCGACTTTATACCTAAATATAAGATTGTGGAATTCTTCCAAATGCACTGCCGTTATAACTTTATATCCACTTCAGTAAGATGAAGAAGGTTAATTAACTTAAATAAGTGAAGTAAATGATTTGAAGAAACTCAATATCGATTGTTAATGTGTATATTCAAGAAAATCGATTTAATACCCAAATATAAGATTGTAGAATTCTTCCAATGCACTGCCGTTATGGCTTTATGTCAATTTTAGCAAGATGAAGAGGTTAATTAACTTAAATAAGTAGAGTAAATAATTGAAGACTTAATATCAATTGCTACGTCTGTATATCAAGAATATCGACCTTTATACTGAATATGAATTGAATTCTTAGTACTACCGTTATAAGCACATATCCGCTATTAAGATGAAGAGGTTGATGTAATAATGCAGTAAAATGATTTGGGAACTCAATATCATTGCTAAGTATAACCTGTAAGAATATGGAAACTTATACCCAGATAAGATTGTGGAAATTCTTCCAAATGCACTGCTGTTATGGCTTTATATCCACTTCAGTAAGAGGAAGAAGGTTAATTAACTTAAATAAGTGAAGAAAATGATTTGAAGAAACTCAGTATCGATTGCTAAATATGTATTTACAAGAATGTCGACTTTATACCTTAATATAAGAAGGTGGAATTCTTCCAAATGCACTGCCGTTATGGCTTTATATCCACTTCAGTAAGTCGAAGAAAGTTAATTAACTTAAATAGGTGAAATAAATGATTTAAAGAAACTCAATATCGATTCCTAAATGTGTATATACAAGAATATCGACTTTATACCTAAATATAAGATTGTGGAATTCTTCCAAATGCACTGCCGTTTTGGTTTTATATCCACTTCAGTAAGATGAAGAAGGTTAATTAACTTAAATAAGTGAAGTAAATGATTTAGAGAAATTCAATATCGATTGCTAAAAATGTATATACAAGAAAACCGACTTTATACCTTAATATAGGATTGTGGAATTCTTCCAAATGCACTGCCGTTATGGCTTTATGTCAACTTCAGTAAGATGAAGAATGTTAATTAACTTAAATAAGTGAAGTAAATGATTGAGAAACTCAATATCGATTCCTAAATGTGTATATACAGGAATATCGACTTTATACCCAAATATTAGATTGTGGAATTCTTCCAAATGCACTGCCGTTATGGCTTTATATCCACTTCAGTAAGCTAAAGAAGGTTCATTAACTTAAATAGGTGAAGTAAATGATTTGAAGAAACTCAATATCGATTCCTAAATGTGTATATACAAGAATATCGACTTTGTACCCAAATATAAGATTGTGGAATTCTTCCAAATGCAGTGCCGTTATGGCTTTATATCCACTTCGGTAAGATGAAGAAGGTTAATTAACTTAAATAAGTGAAGTAAATGATTTGAAGAAACTCAATATCGATTGCTAAGTGTGTATATACAAGAATATCGACTTTATACCTAAATATAAGAAGGTGGAATTCTTCCAAATGCACTGCCGTTATGACTTTATATCCACTTCAGTAAGATGAAGAATGTTAATTAACTTAAATAAGTAAAGTAAATGATTTGAAGCAACTCAATATCGATTGCTAAATGTGTATATACAAGAAAATCGACTTAATACCCAAATATAAGATTGTGGAATTCTTCCAAATGCACTGCCGTTATAACTTTATATCCACTTCAGTAAGATGAAGAAGGTTAGTTAACCTAAATAAGTAAAGTAAAAGATTTAAAGAAACTCAATATCGATTGCTAATTGTGTATATACAAGAATATCGACTTTATACCCAAATATAAGATTGTCGAATTCTTCCAAATGCACTGCCGTTTTGGTTTTATATCCACTTCAGTAAGATGAAGAAGGTTAATTAACTTAAATAGGTGAAGTAAATGATTTAGAGAAACTCAATATCGATTGCTTAAAGTGTATATACAAGAATATCGACTTTGTACCCAAATATAAGATTGTAGAATTCTTCCAAATGCACTGCCGTTATCGCTTTATATCCACTTCAGTAAGATGAAGTTAATTAACTTAAATAAGTGAAGGAAATGATTTGAAGAAACTCAATATCGATTGCTAAATGTGTATATACAAGAATATCGACTTTGTACCAAATATAAGATTGTGGAATTCTTCCAAATGCACTGCCGTTATGGCTTTATATCCACTTCAGTAAGATGAAGAAGGTTAATTAACTTAAATAGGTGAAGTAAATGATTTTAAGAAACTCAATATCGATTGCTGAATGTGTATAACAAGAATATCGACTTTATACCCAAATATAAGATTGTGGAATTCTTCCAAATGCACTGCCGTTATAACTTTATATCCACTTCAGTAAGATGAAGAAGGTTAACTAACTTAAATAAGTGAAGTAAATGATTTAGAGAAACTCAATATAATTGCTAAGTGTGTATATACAAGAATATCGACTTTATACCCAAATATAAGATTGTGGAATTCTTCCAAATGCACTGCCGTTATAATTTATATCCACTTCAGTAAGATGAAGAAGTTAACTAATATACGAATATTAATTAACTTAAATAAGTGAAGTAAATGATTTAGAAACTCAATATCAATTGCTAAGTGTGTATATACAAGAATATCGACTTTATACCTAAATATAAGTTAGTGGAATTCTTCCAAATGCACTGCCGTTATGTTTATGTCCACTTCAGTAAGATGAAGAGGGATAATTATCTTAAATAAGTGAAGTAAATGATTTGAAGCAACTCAAAATCGATTGCTAAATGTGTATATACAAGAAAATCGACTTTGTACCTAAATATAAGATTGTGGAATTCTTCCAAATGCACTGCCGTTATGGTTTATATCCACTTCAGTAAGATGAAGAAGGTTAATTAACTTAAATAAGTGAAGTAAATGATTTGAAGAAACTCAATATCGATTGCTAAATGTGTATATACAAGAATATCGACTTTTACCTAAATATAAGATTGTGGAATTTTCCAAATGCACTGCCGGTATAACTTTATAGTCACTTCAGTAAGATGAAGAAGGTTAATTAACTTAAATAAGTGAATGTAAATGATTTAAGAGAAACCATAGTCATATCGATTGCAAGTGTGTATATACAAGAATATCGACTTTATACCTAAATATAAGATTGTGGAATTCTTCCAAATGCACTGCCGTTATGGCTTTATATCCGCTTCAGTAAGCTAAGAAGGTTCATTAACTTAAATAAGTGAAGTAAATGATTTGAAGAAACTCAATATCGATTTGTAGATGTGTATATACAAAAATATCGACTTTATACCTAAATATAAGATTGTGGAATTCTTCCAAAAGCATTGCCGTTATGGCTTTATATCCACTTCAGTAAGATGACGAAGGTTAATTAACTTAAATAAGTGAAATAAAAGATTTAAAGAAACTCAATATCGATTGCTTAAATGTGTATATACAAGAATATCGACTTTGTACCTAAATATAAGAAGGTGGAATTCTTGCAAATGCACTGCCGTTATGGCTTTATATCCACTTCAGTAAGATGAAGAAGGCTAACTAACTTAAACAAGTGAAGTAAATGATTTTGAGAAACTCAATACCAATTGCTAAATGTGTATATACAAGAATATCGACTTTGTACCCAAATATAAGATTGTGGAATTCTTCCAAATGCACTGCCGTTATGGCTTTTTATCCACTTCAGTAAGATGAAGAATGATAATTAACTTAAATAAGTGAAGGAAATGATTTAAAGAAACTCAATATCGATTGCTAAGTGTGTATAAACAAGAATATCGACTTTGTACAAAAATATAAGATTGTGGAATTCTTCCAAATGCACTGCCGTTATAACTTTATATCCACTTCAGTAAGATGAAGAAGGTTAATTAACTTAAATAAGTGAAGTATGTAAATGATTTAGAGAAACTCAATATCGATTGCTAAGTGTGTATATACAAGAATATCGACTTTTTACCCAAATATAAGATTGTGGAATTCTTCCAAATGCACTGCCGATTTGGTTTTATATCCACTTCAGTAAGATGAAGAAGGATAATTAACTTAAATAAGTGAAGGAAATGATTTAAAGAAACTCAATATCGATTGCTAGATGTGTATATACAAGAATATCGACTTTATACCTAAATATAAGAAGGTGGAATTCTTCCAAATGCACTGCCGTTATGGCTTTATATCCACCTCAGTAAGATGAAGAAGGCTAATTATCTTAAATAAGTGAAATAAATGATTTGAAGCAACTCAATATCGGTTGCTAATGTGTATAGACAAGAAAATCGACTTTATACCTAAATATAAGATTGCTGAATTCTTCGAAATGCACTGCCGTTATGGCTTTATGTCAACTTCAGTAAGATGAAGAAGGTTAATTTACTTAAATAAGTGAAGATAATGATTTAGAGAAACTCAATATCTATTGCTAAATGTGTATATACAAGAATATCGACTTTATACCTAAATATAAGATTGTGGAATTCTTCCAAATGCACTGCCGTTATAACTTTTTATGTCCACTTCAGTAGATGAATAGAGCGGCTTATTTCTTAAATTTGTGAAGTAAATGACGAAAGCAGCTCAATGTCGATCGCTTCAGGCCCTTAAAGGCAAGAAAATCGCATGATCTACCTAACTTACGGGTCCATTTCTTGAGATGCACTGCCGTTGTGGCTTTATGTCCTCAAAATGGCCATAGAGCGAACAATTATCTTAAATGGCATGTAAATGATTTTGCTGAAACCACATGTCAACCAAGTTCGTTCCATTTTTGGCAACAAAGTTTGTTAGCACGAACGATAGCGATCGCCATTCACCGCAACGTTGCAGTGTCCAACAGCATCGTTTGAAAAATACGGTAAAATGAAGAAGGTTAATAAACCAACCAAACAGTTATTTTTCGGGATGCATAACTGTAAATGTATTTATGAGACAAGAAAATCGACTTTCGTTTCTTCACCCCAAATGCGGATTTTTCCCAAATGCACTGCCATTCAACCAGAAATGAGCCTCATAAGATGAAAATTTGTCGATAAAAGCGGAGATAAATTTTTCTAGGGATAATTCACTAACTAAAATATCGACGTTGTGGCAGAATCGACGTTAGTTCTGCACGAGATTGTGGAAATGCTGTTTACACCAAGATCTTTACTGCAGTAAAATCTTTCCATGTGGTCAGAATAAATGAAGAGTGAATAGTATCTTAAATAGTGACAATAAATGATTTCAGCCACAACTCAGAAACAGGTTGCAATATTTATGTACGCAATTGAAAAATCGACTTTTGGTTTAATGTCCAAGGTGCTGAAACTTCGAAAATCCTGGTCACTACCGCATTATTGCTTTATGTCGATTATGTAGACCATAAATCGGACGTAATTTGTAAACACATTTCGAACCGTAACATGATTTTGGTAATAAACTACTGTCGATCACTAGATATGTCGTTACAAGAAGTCGATTTATACCTAAATGTCAAAGCATACTGAGCATCTTTTCAAATGACTGCCGTTTCGAAATCCACTCAGTAAGATGAAGAGAATAATTATCTTAAATAAGTGAAAAAATTCCCAGCAACTCAAAAATCACCCGATATAACAAGAAAATCGACTTTATACCTAAATATAAGGTTGTGGAATTCTTCCAAATGCACTGCCGATATAACTTTATATCCACTTCAGTAAGATGAAGAAGGTTAATTAACTTAAATAAGTGAAGTAAATGATTTAGAGAAACTCAATATCAATTGCTATGTGTGTATATACAAGAATATCGACTTTATACCCAAATATAAGATTGTGGAATTTTTCCAAATGCACTGCCGTTATAACTTTATATCCACTTCAGTAAGAAGAAGAAGGTTAATTAACTTAAATAAGTGAAGCAAATGATTTAGAGAAACTCAATATCAATTGCTAAGTGTGTATATACAAGAATATCGACTTTGTACCTAAATATAAGATTGTGGAATTCTTCCAAATGCACTGCCGTTATAACTTTATATTCACTTCAGTAAGATGAAGAAGGTTAATTACTTAAATAAGTGAAGTAAATGTTTTGAAGCAATTCAATATCGATTGCTAAATGTGTATATACAAGAATATCGACTTTATACCTAAATATAAGATTGTGGAATTCTTCCAAATGCACTGCCGTTATAACTTTATATCCACTTCAGTAAGATGAAGAAGGTTAATTAACTTAAATAAGTGAAGTAAATGATTTAGAGAAACTCAATATAAATTGCTAAGTGTGTATATACAAGAATATCGACTTTATACCTAAATATAAGTTAGTGGAATTCTTCCAAATGCACTGCCGTTATGGCTTTATATCCACTTCAGTAAGATGAAGAAGGTTAATTAACTTAAATAAGTGAAGTAAATGATTTAGAGAAACTCAATATCGATTGCTAAGTGTGTATATGCAAGAATATCGACTTTATTCCTAAATATAAGATTGTGGAATTCTTCCAAATGCACTGCCGTTATAACTTTATATCCACTTCAGTAAGATGAAGAAGGTTAATTAACTTAAATAAGTGAAGTAAATGATTTAAAGAAACTCAATATCGATTGCTAAGTGTGTATATACAAGAATATCGACTTTGTACCAAATATAAGATTGTGGAATTATTCCAAATGCACTGCCGTTATGGCTTTATAGCCACCTTCAGTAAGATGAAGAAGGTTAATTAACTTAAATAAGTGAAGTAAATGATTTAAAGAAACTCAATATCGATTGCTAAAAGCGAATATACAAGAATATCGACTTTATTCCTAAACATAAGATTGTGGAATTCTTCCAAATGCACTGCCGTTATAACTTTATATCCACTTCAGTAAGATGAAGAAGGTTAATTAACTTAAATAGGTGAAGTAAATGATTTAGAGAAACTCAATATAAATTGCTAAGTGTGTATATGCAAAAAAATATCGACTTT
>NW_026090722.1:0-8841 GCF_024586455.1 Bactrocera neohumeralis
TTAGGGTTTAAAATTTTAAATTTAAATTTAAAAATTTTTTCCATCTAAAACCCAAAGGGGAAAAAACCCAAAATTATATTTAAAAAATTCCCAAAATTTTTCATTTGGGTAAAAACCCACTTTCTTTTATGTTGATTTAAAAAACCCTATCAAGTTTCTTTAAATTTTTTAAACATATTAAGGGGTTTAAATTAAATTTTTTCATCTTACTAAAATTGGCCAAAAACCATAACGGCGGGGCTGGGAAAAAAATTCAATTTTTTTTTAATTATAAAAACCCATTTTTTCCCGCATTTAAACATTGAGCAATCCATACCGAGTTGATTCAAATCAATAGCTTCACATATTGAAGTTAATTACTAACGCCACCATCTTACCTGTTGACATAAGATACGGTGACGGAAAAAAATTCCAAAATTTTGCATTTAGGTACAAAAAACCGAAATTATTAATTCACTTTGGAAAAAATTCCATAAATTTACATTTAGGTATAAGACCGACTTTCTTGCATGTACACATTTAAAAATCCATATCAAGTTGTTTCAAATTATTAAATTCACATATTAAAGTTAATTAATCTTCTTCATCTTACTCAAGTTGGAATAAAGACCATAACGGCAGTGCATTTGGAAAAATTCCACAATTTTACATTTAGGTATAAAACCGATTTTCTTGCATGTACACATTTAGAAATCCATATCAAGTTGCTTCAAATAATTAGCTTCACATATTAAAGTTAATTAATCTTCTTCATCTTACTGAAGTTGGCATAAAGCCATAACGGCAGTGCATTTGGAAAAATTCCATAGTTTTACATTTAGGTATAAAACCGACTTTCTTGCATGTACACATTTAGAAATCCATATGTTATTTTCTTGCATGTATACATTTAGAAATCCGTATCAAGTTGCTTCAAATCATTAGATTAACATATTAAAGTTAATTAACCTTCGTCATCTTACTCAAGTTGGCATAAAGACAAAACGGCAGTGCATTTGAAAAAATTCCATAATTTTACATTTAGGTGTAAAACCGATTTTCTTGCATGTACACATTTAGAAATCCATATCAAGTTGCTTCAAATTATTAAACATATTAAAGTTAATTAACTTTCTTCATCTTACTAAAGTTGGCATAAAGCCATAACGGCAATGCATTTGGAAAATTCCGCAATTTTACATTTAGGTATAAAACCGATTTTCCTGCATTTAAACATTTAGCAATACATATCGAGTTGATTGAAATCATTAGCTTCACATATTAAAGTTAATAACCCTCATCATTTTACTCAAGTTGGCATAAGACCATAACGGCAGGGCATTTGGAAAAAATTCCTTAATTTTGCATTTAGGTAAAAACCGACTTTCTTGCATGTACACATTTAGAAATCCATATCAAATTGCTTCAAATTATTAAAGTCACATATTAAAGTTAATTAACCGTCGCCATCTTACAAAAGTGCGAATAAAGCCAAAACAGCAGTGCATTTGGAAAAATTCCATAATTTTGCGTTTAAGTATAAAACCGACATGTACACATTTAGAAATCCATATCAAGTTGCTTCAAATTATTAAACATATTAAAGTTAATTAACTTTCTTCATCTTACTAAAGTTGGCATAAAGCCATAACGGCAGTGCATTTGGAAAAATTCCGCAATTTTACATTTAGGTATGAAACCGATTTTCTTGCATGTACACATTTAGAAATCCATATCAAGTTGCTTCAAATCATTAAATTCACATATTCGTGTTAATTAACCTTCTTCATCATAATTAAAGTTGGCATAAATCAATATAAAATTCTCGTCATCCATTCAAACTTCAAGTTGTCATCTTAATCAAGACATAAAGCTATAACGGCAGTGCATTTGAAAAAATTCCATAATTTTACATTTAGGTATAAAACTGACTTTCTTGCATGTACACATTTAGAAATCCATATCAAGTTGCTTCAAATTATTAAATTCACATATTAAAGTTAATTAACCTTCTTCATCTTACTGAAGTTGGCATAAAGCCAAAACGGCAGTGCATTTGGAAAATTCCAGAATTTTACATTTAGGTATAAAACCGATTTTCTTGCATGTACACATTTAGAAATCCATATCAAGTTGCTTCAAATCATTAGCTTCACATATTAAAGTTAATTAACCTTCGTCATCTTACAGAAGTTGGCATAAAGCCAAAACGGCAGTGCATTTGAAAAAATTCCACAATTTTACATTTAGGTATAAAACCGATTTTCTTGCATGTACACATTTAGAAATACATATCAAGTTGCTTCAAATTATTAAACATATTAAAGTTAATTAACCTTCTTCATCTTACTAAAGTTGACATAAAGCCAAAACGGCAGTGCATTTGGAAAAATTCCAGAATTTTACATTTAGGTATAAAACCGACTTTCTTGCATGTAAACATTTAGAAATCCATATCAAGTTGCTTCAAATCATTAGCTTCACATACTAATGCTAATTAACCCTCATTATTTTAATCAAGTTGACATAAGTCCAAAACGGCAGTGCATTTGGAAAAATTCCACAATTTTACATTTAGGTATAAAACTGATTTTCTTGCATGTAGACATTTAGAAATCCATATCAAGTTGCTTCAAATTATTAAATTCACATATTAAAGTTAATTAACCTTCTTCATCTTACAGAAGTTCGCATAAAGCAAAAACGGCAGTGCATTTGGAAAATTCCAGAATTTTACATTTAGGTATAAAACCGACTTTCTTGCATGTACACATTTATAAATCCATATCAAGTTGCTTTAAATTACTACACATATTAAAGTTAATTAACTTTCTTCATCTTACTAAAGTTGGCATAAAGCCATAACGGCAGTGCATTTGGAAAAATTCCGCAATTTTGCATTTAGGTATAAAACCGATTTTCCAGCATTTAAACATTTAGCAATCCATATCAAGTTGCTTCAAATTATTAAATTCACGTATTAAAGTTAATTAACCTTTGTCATCTTACAGAAGGTCGCATAAAGCAAAAACGGCAGTACATTTGGAAAATTCCAGAATTTTACATTTTGGTATAAAACCGATTTTCGTGCATGTACACATTTAGAAAGCCGTATCAAGTTGGTTCAAATCATTAGATTTACATATTAAAGTTAATTAACCTTCGTCATCTTACTCAAGTTGGCATAAAGACAAAACGGCAGTGCATTTGAAAAAATTCCATAATTTTACATTTAGGTGTAAAACCGACTTTCTTGCATGTACAGATTTAGAAATACATATCAAGTTGCTTCAAATTATTAAACATATTAAAGTTAATTAACCTTCTTCATCTTACTGAAGTTGGCATAAAGCCATAACGGCAGTGCATTTGGAGAAATTCCGCAATTTTACATTTAGTTATAAAACCGATTTTCCAGCATTTAAACATTTAGCAATCCATATCGAGTTGATTGAAGTCTTTAACGTCACATATTCAAGTTAATTAAATTTCGTCATCTTAATCAAGTTGGCATAAAGCTATAACGGCAGTGCATTTGGAAAAAATTCCATAATTTTACATTTAGGTATAAAACTGACTTTCTTGCATGTACACATTTAGAAATCCATATCAAGTTGCTTCAAATTATTAAATTCACATATTAAAGTTAATTAACCTTCTTCGTCTTACTGAAGTTGGCATAAAGCAAATACGGCAGCGCATTTGGAAAATTCCAGAATTTTACATTTAGGTATAAAACCGACTTTCTTGCATGTACACATTTAGAAAGCCGTATCAATTTGGTTCAAATCATTAGCTTCACATATTAAAGTTAATTAACCTTCGTCATCTTACAGAAGTTGACATAAAGCCAGAACGGCACTGCATTTGAAAAACTTCCACAATTTTACATTTAGGTGTAAACCCGACTTCCTTGCATGTACACATTTAGAAATACATATCAAGTTGCTTCAAATTATTAAACATATTAAAGTTAATTAACTTTCTTCAACTTACTAAAGTTGACAAAAAGCCATAACGGCAGTGCATTTGGAAAATTCCAGAATTTTACATTTAGGTATAAAACCGACTTTCTTGCATGTAAACATTTAGAAATCCATATCAAGTTGCTTCAAATTATTAAATTCACATATTAAAGTTAATTAACCTTCGTCATCTTACAGAAGTTGGCATAAAGCAAAACGGCAGTGCATTTGGAAAATTCCAGAATTTTACATTTAGGTATAAAACCGACTTTCTTGCATGTAGACATTTAGAAATCCATATCAAGTTGCTTCAAATCATTAGCTTCACATACTAATGCTAATTAACCCTCATTATTTTAATCAAGTTGACACAAGTCCAAAACGGCAGTGCATTTGGAAAAATTCCACAATTTTACATTTAGGTATAAAACTGATTTTCTTGCATGTACACATTTAGAAATCCATATCAAGTTGCTTCAAATTATTAAATTCATATCTTAAAGTTAATTAATCTTCTTTAACTTACTGAAGTTGGCATAAAGCCAAACTGGCAATGCATTTGGCAAAAGTCTACAATTTTACATTTAGGTATAAAACCCATTTCCTTGCACATAGACATTTAGAAATCCATATCAAGTTGCTTCAAAGCATTAACTTCACATATTCAAGTTAATTAACCTCCTTCATCTTACTAAAGTTGGCATAAAGCAGAAATGGCAGTGCTGCGATTTTTTTGCATGTAAACATTTAGAAATACATATCAAGTTGCCTCAAATCATAAGCTTAAAATATTAAAGTTAATTAACCTTCGTCATCTTACAGAAGTTGGCATAAAGAAAAAACGGCAGTGCATTAGGAAAAATTCCACAATTTTCCATTTAGGTATAAAACCGAATTTCTGGCCTGTTCACATTTAGAAATCCATATCAAGTTGCTTCAAATCATTAGCTTCACATACTAATGCTAATTAACCCTCATCATTTTAATCAAGTTGACATAAGACCTTAACGGCAGTGCATTTGGAAAAATTCCACAATTTTACATTTAGGTATAAAACCGATTTTCTTGCATGTACACATTTAGAAATCCATATCAAGTTGCTTCAAATTATTAAATTCACATCTTAAAGTTAATTAATCTTCTTCATCTTACTAAAGTTGGCATAAAGCCATAACGGCAGTGCATTTGGAAAAAATTCCACAATTTTACATTTAGGTATAAAACCGACTTTCTTGCATGTACACATTTATAAATCCATATCAAGTTGCTTCAAATCATTAGCTTCACATAATAAAGTTAATTAACCTTCGTCATCTTACAGAAGTTGGCATAAAGCCATAACGGCAGTGCATTTGGAAAAATTCCGCAATTTTACATTTAGGTATAAAACCGATTTTCCTGCATTTAAACATTTAGAAATCCATATCAAGTTGCTTCAAATTATTAAATTCACATATTAAAGTTAATTAACCTTCGTCATCTTACAGAAGTTCGCATAAAGCAAAAACGGCAGTACATTTAGAAAAAATTCCGGAATTTTACATTTAGGTATAAAACCGACTTTCTTGCATGTACACATTTAGAAATCCATATCAAGTTGCTTCAAATTATTAAACATATTAAAGTTAATTAACTTTCTTCATCTTACTAAAGTTGGCATAAAGCCATAACGGATGTTCATTTGGAAAAATTCCGCAATTTTACATTTAGGTATAAAACCGATTTTCCTGCATTTAAACATTTAGAAATCCATATCAAGTTGATTCAAATCATTAATTCACATATTTAAGTTAATTAACCTTCTTCATCTTACTCAAGTTGGCATAAACCATAACGGCAGTGCATTTGGAAAAAATTCCATAATTTTACAGTGAGGTATAAAACCGACTTTCTTGCATGTACACATTTAGAAATCCATATCAAGTTGCATATTAAATGGCATAAAGCCATAATTTGCAAAAAATTCCATAATTTTACATTTAGGTATAAAACTGACTTTCTTGCATGTACACATTTAGAAATCCTTATCAAGTTGCTTCAAATTCTTAACATTCTAAAGTTAATTAACCCTCACCATTTTACTCAAGTTGGCATAAAGCAAAAACGGCAGTGCATTTGGAAAATTCCAGAATTTTACATTTAGGTATAAAACCGACTTTCTTGCATGTACACATTTAGAAAGCCATATCAAGTTGCTTCAAATCCTTAAATTCACATATTAAAGTTAATTAACCTTCGTCATCTTACAGAAGTTGGCATAAAACCAAAACGGCAGTGCATTTGGAAAAATTCAACAATTTTACATTTAGGTATAAAACCGATTTTCTTGCATGTACACATTTAGAAATCCATATCAAGTTGCTTCAAATTATTAAATTCACATATTAAAGTTAATTAACCTTCTTCATCTTACTGAAGTTGACATAAAGCCAAAACGGCAGTGCATTTGGAAAATTCCATAATTTTTCATTTAGGTATAAACCGATTTTCTTGCATATACACATTTAGAAATCCATATCAAGTTGCTTCATATCATTAACTTCACATATTAAAGTTAACTAACCTTCGCCATCTTACAGAAGTTAGCAGAAAGCCAAAACGGCAGTGCATTTGAAAAAATTCCACAATTTTACATTTAGGTATAAAACCGACTTTCTTGCATGTAGACATTTAGAAATCCATATCAAGTTGCTTCAAATTATTTAATTCACATATTAAAGTTAATTAACCTTCTTCATCTTACAGAAGTTGGCATAAAGCCAAAACAGCATTTGGAAAATTCCAGAATTTTACATTTAGGTATAAAACCGACTTTCTTGCATGTACACATTTAGAAATCCATATCATGTTGCTGTCTTTAATTCGCTGAACTATGTCAATGTCGTCGTATATCTCGTACAGCTCATCGTTCCATCGAATGCGATATTCGCCGTGGCCAATGCGCAAAGGACCATAAATCTTTCGCAGAATTTTTCTCTCGAAAACTCGTAACGTCGACTCATCGGTTGCTGTCATCGCCCAAACCTCTGCACCATATAGCAGGACGGGAATTATGAGGGACTTATAGAGTTTAGTTTTTGTTCGTCGAGAGAGGACTTTACTTTTCAATTGCCTACTCAGTCCGAAGTAGCACCTGTTGGCAAGAGCAATCCTGCGTTGGATTTCCAGGCTGACATTGTTCGTGGTGTTAATACTGGTTCCTAAGTAGACGAAATTATCTACAACTTCAAAGTTATGACTGTCAACAGTGACGTGAGAGCCAAGTCGCGAGTGCGACGACTGTTTGTTTGATGACAGGAGATATTTCGTTTTGCCCTCGTTCACTGCCAGACCCATTTTCTGTGCTTCCTTGTCCAGCCTGGAGAAAGCAGAACTAACGGCGCGGGTGTTGAGGCCGATGATATCAATATCGTCGGCATACGCCAGCAGCTGTACACTCTTATAGAAGATGGTACCTTCTCTGTTTAGTTCTGCAGCTCGAACTATTTTCTCCAGAAGCAGGTTGAAGAAGTCACACGATAGGGAGTCGCCTTGTCTGAAACCTCGTTTGGTATCGAACGGCTCGGAGAGGTCCTTCCCGATCCTGACGGAGCTTTTCGTGTTGCTCAGCGTCAACTTACACAGCCGTATTAGTTTTGCGGGGATACCAAATTCAGACATCGCGGCATAAAGGCAGCTCCTTTTCGTGCTGTCGAAAGCAGCTTTGAAATCGACAAAGAGGTGGTGTGTGTCGATTCTCCTTTCGCGGGTCTTTTCCAAGATTTGGCGCATGGTGAATATAAACATATTAAAAGTCAACCTCTTCTTCATCTTGGTCGGTTGTTGATCATTTAGAAATCCTTTCCAGGTCTGTTAATTAAGCCACACTGATAAGGTCCAATCAGTTTGAAAAACGGTGGGCTTTAATCTTTCACACAAACGATTTTCTTAGAACATTTTATATCCGATATCAGGAGTTGCTTCAAATCATTAGTTGGCGCAGATAAAGATAATTAACCTTTTTCATCATTGGGCATCAAGTTTAAATAAATCAAAACGGCTTTCGTCCATTTGGAAAAAATTCCACAATTTTACATTTAGGTATAAAACTGATTTCCCTGCATTTAAACATTAGCAATCCATATCAAGTTGCTTCACGTCACTAGCTCCACATATTAAAGTTAATTAACGCTCTTCATCTTACTGAAGTTGGCATAAAGTTAAAACGGCAGTGCATTTGGAAAATTCCAGAATTTTACATTTAGGTATAAAACCGATTTTCTTGCATGTATACATTTAGAAATCCATATCAAGTTGCTTCAAATTATTACCCCTCACATATTATCAAGCTCTTCGTACTCACGCATTTCTTCATCTTTCTTCTTCATGTCTGCAAATACGGCAGCGCATTTGGAAAATTCCACAATTTTACATTTAGGTATAAAACCGATTTTCTTGCATGTACACATTCAAAAATCCATATCAAGTTGCTTTAAATCATTAGCTAAACATATTAAAGTTAATTAACTTTCTTCATCTTACTCAAGTTGGCATAAAGCCAAAACGGCAGTGCATTTGGAAAAATTCCACAATTTTACACTTAGGTATAAAACCGACTTTCCTCCATTTAAACATTTAGCAATCCATATCGTGTTGATTGAAGTCTTAAACGTCACATATTAAAGTTAATTAAATTTCGTCATCTTAATCAAGTTGGCATAAAGCTATAACGGCAGTGCATTTGGAAAAAATTCCATAATTTTACATTTAGGTATAAAACTGACTTTCTTGCATGTACATATTTAGAAATCCATATCAAGTTGCTTCAAATTATTAAATTCACATATTAAAGTTAATTAACCTTCTTCGTCTTACTGAAGTTGGCATAAAGCAAATACGGCAGCGCATTTGGAAAATT
>NW_026090723.1:0-9681 GCF_024586455.1 Bactrocera neohumeralis
AAATGAACTGCCGTAATGGTTTTATGTCAACTTCAGTAAAATGAAGAAGGGTAATTAACTTAAATATTTGATGTTAATGATTTGAAGCAACTCAATCTCGACTGCTCAATGTGTATATGCAAGAAAATCCACTTTATACCTGAATATAAGGTGGTCGAATTCTTCCAAATGCACTGCCGTCATGGCTTTATGCCAACTTCAGTAAAATGAAGAAGGCTAATTAACTTAAATATTTGATGTTAATGATTTGAAGCAACTCAATATCGACTGCTAAATATGTATATACAAGAAAATCGACTTTATACCTGAATATAAGGTGGTCGAATTCTTCCAAATGCACTGCCGTTATGGCTTTATGGCAACTTCAGCAAGATGAAGAAGGCTAATTAACTTAAATATTTGATGTTAATGATTTGAAGAAATTCAATATCTATTGCTAAATATGTATATACAAGAAAATCTACTTCATACCTGATTGTCCAATTCTTCCGAATGCACTGCCGTTATGGCTTTATGTCAACTTCAGCAAGATGAAGAAGGTAAATTAACTTAAATATTTGATGTTAATGATTTGAAGCAACTCAATATCGACTGCTAAATGTGTATATACAAGAAAATCTACTTTATACCTGAATATATATTTATCGAATTCTTCCAAATGCACTGACGTCATGGCTTTATGTCAGCTTCAGTAAAATGGAGAAGGTTAATTAACTTAAATATTTTATGTTAATGATTTGAAGAAAATCAATATCGACTGCTAAATGTGTATATACAAAAAAATCGACTTTATACCTGAATATAGGATTGTCGAATTCTTCCAAATGCACTGCCGTTATGGCTTTATGCCAACTTCAGCAAGACGAAGAAGGCTAATTAACTTAAATATTTGATGTTAATGATTTGAAGCAACTCAATATCGACTGCTAAATGTGTATATACAAGAAAATCGACTTTATACCTGAATATAAGGTGGTCGAATTCTTCCAAATGCACTGCCGTCATGGCTTTATATCAACTTCAGTAAAATGAAGAAAGCTAATTAACTAAAATATTTGATGTTATTGATTTGAAGCAACTCAATATCGACTGCTAAATGTGTATATACAAGAAAATCGACTTTATACCTGAATATAAGGTGGTCGAATTCTTCCAAATGCACTGCCGTCATGGCTTTATGTCAACTTCAGTAAAATGAAGAAGGTCAATTAACTTAAATATTTGATGTTAATGATTTGAAGCAACTCAATATCGACTGCTAAATGTGTATATACAAGAAAATCGACTTTATACCTGAATATAAGGTGGTCGAATTCTTCCAAATGCACTGCCGTCATGGCTTTATATCAACTTCAGTAAAATGAAGAAAGCTAATTAACTAAAATATTTGAAGTTATTGATCTGAAGCAACTCAATATCGACTGCTAAATGTGTATATACAAGAAAATCGACTTTATACCTGAATATAAGGTGGTCGAATTCTTCCAAATGCACTGCCGTCATGGCTTTATATCAACTTCAGTAAAATGAAGAAAGCTAATTAACTAAAATATTTGATGTTATTGATTTGAAGCAACTCAATATCGACTGCTAAATGTGTATATACAAGAAAATCGACTTTATACCTGAATATAAGGTGGTCGAATTCTTCCAAATGCACTGCCGTCATGGCTTTATGTCAACTTCAGTAAAATGAAGGAGGGTACTTAACTTAAATATTTGATGCTAATGATTTGAAGCAACTCAATCTCGACTGCTAAATGTGTATATGCAAGAAAATCGACTTTATACCTGAATATAAAATTATCGAATTCTTCCAAATGCACTGCTATTATGGCTTTATATCAACCTTAGTATGATGAAGAAGGTTAATTAACTTAAATATGTTAAATTAGTGATTTATGGCAACTCAATATCGACTACTAAATGTGTATATACAAGAAAATCGACTTTATACCTGAATATAAGGTGGTCGAATTCTTCCAAATGCATTGCCGTCATGGCTTTATATCAACTTCAGTAAAATGAAGAAAGCTAATTAACTAAAATATTTGAAGTTATTGATTTGAAGCAACTCAATATCGACTGCTAAATGTGTATATACAAGAAAATCGACTTTATACCTGAATATAAGGTGGTCGAATTCTTCCAAATGCACTGCCGTCATGGCTTTATATCAACTTCAGTAAAATGAAGAAAGCTAATTAACTAAAATATTTGATGTTATTGATTTGAAGCAACTCAATATCGACTGCTAAATGTGTATATACAAGAAAATCGACTTTATACCTGAATATAAGGTGGTCGAATTCTTCCAAATGCACTGCCGTCATGGCTTTATGTCAACTTCAGTAAAATGAAGAAGGTCAATTAACTTAAATATTTGATGTTAATGATTTGAAGCAATTCAATATCGACTGCTAAATGTGTATATACAAGAAAATCGACTTTATTCCTGAATATAAGGTGGTCGAATTCTTCCAAATGCACTGCCGTCATGGCTTTATGTCAGCTTCAGTAAAATGGAGAAGGTTAATACACTTAAATATTTGATGTTAATGATTTGAAGCAACTCAATATCGACTGCCAAATGTGTATGTACAAGAAATTCGACTTTATACCTGAATATAAAATTATCGAATTCTTCCAAATGCACTGCTATTATGGCTTTATATCAACCTTAGTATGATGAAGAAGGTTAATTAACTTAAATATGTTAAATTAGTGATTTATGGCAACTCAATATCGACTACTAAATGTGTATATACAAGAAAATCGACTTTATACCTGAATATAAGATAGTCGAATTCTTCCAAAAGCACTGCCGTTATGGCTTTATATCAACTTCAGCAGGATGAAGAAAGTTAATTATCTTAAATATTTGATGTTATTGATTTGAAGCAACTCAATATTGGCTGCTAAATGTGTATATACAAGAAAATCGAATTTATACCTGAATATAAGATTGTCGAATTCTTCCAAATGCACTGCCGTTATGGCTTTACGTCAACTTCAGTAAAATGAAGAAGGTTTATTAACTTAAATATTTGATGTTAATGATTTAAATATTTGATGTTAATGATTTGAATATAAGGTGGTCAATTCTCAATATCGACAGTAAAATGAAGAAGGCTAATTGCTTAAATATTTAAATGATTTGAAGCAACTATATACTAAAGAAAATCGACTTTATAACCGAATATAAGATTGTCGAATTCTTCCAAATGCACTGCCGTTACGGCCTTACGTCAACTTCGGTAAGATGAAGAAAGTTAGTTAACTTAAATTTGTCAAATTAATGACATAAGGCAACTCAATATCGACTGCTAAATGTGTATATACAAGCAAATCGACTTTATACCTGAATATAAGATTGTCGAATTCTTCCAAATGCACTGCCGTCATGGCTTTATGTCAACTTCAGTAAAATGAAGAAAGCTAATTAACTTAAATATTTGATGCTATTGATTTGAAGCAACTCAATATCGACTGCTAAATGTGTATATACCAGAAAAATCGAATATATACCTTAATATAGGATTGAGGAGTTCTTCCAAATGCACTGCCGTTATGGCTTTATGTCAACTTCAGTAAAATGAAGAAGGCTAATTAACTTAAATATTTGATGTTAATGATTTGAAGCAACTCAATATCGACTGCTAAATGTGTATATACCAGAAAATCGACTTTATACCTGAATATAAGATTGTCGAATTCTTCCAAATGCACTGCCGTTATGGCTTTACGTCAACTTCAGTAAAATGAAGAAGGCTAATTAACTTAAATATTTGATGTTAATGATTTGAAGCAACTCAATATCGACTGCTAAATGTGTATATACAAGAAAATCGACTTTATACTTGAATATAAGGTGGTCGAATTCATCCAAATGCACTGCCGTCATGGCTTTATGTCAACTTCAGTAAAATGAAGAAGGCTAATTAACTTAAATATTTGATGTTAATGATTTGAAGCAACTCAATATCGACTGCTAAATGTGTACATACAAGAAAATCGACTTTATACCTGAATATAAAATTGTCGAATTCTTCCAAATGCACTGCCGTTATGGTTCTATGTCAACTTCAGCAAGAAGAAGAAGGCTAATTAACTTAAATACATGATGTTAATGATTTGAAGCAACTCAATATTGACTGCTAAATGTGTATATACAAGAAAATCGAATTTATACCTGAATATAAGATTGTCGAATTCTTCTAAATGCACTGCCGTTATGGCTTTATGTCAACTTCAGTAAAATGAAGAAGGTTAATTAACTTAAATATTTGATGTTAATGATTTGAAGCAACTCAATATCGACTGCTAAATGTGTAATATAAGCTTGTCGAATTCTTCCAAATGCACTGCCGTTATGGCTTTATGTCAACTTCAGTAAAATGAATAAGGTTAATTAACTTAAATATTTGATGTTAATGATTTGAAGCAACTCAATATCGACGCTGCAGAAAATGTGTATATACAAGAAAATCGACTTTATACCTGAATATAAGATTGTCGAATTCTTCCAAATGCACTGCCGTTATGGCTTTATGTCAACTTCAGCAAGATGAAGAAGGCTAATTAACTCAAATATTGGAGGTTAATGATGTGAAGCAGCTCAATATCGACTGCTAAATGTGTATATACAAGAAAATCCACTTTATACCTAAATATAAGAATGTGGAATTCTTCCAAATGCACTGCCGTTATGGCGTTATGTCAACTTCAGTAAAATGAAGAAGGTTAATTAACTTAAATCTTTGATGCTAATGATTTGAAGCAACTCAATATCGACTGCTAAATGTGTATATGCAAAAAATCGACTTTATACCTGAATATAAGATTGTCGAATTCTTCCAAATGCACTGCCGTTATGGTTTATGTCAACTTCAGCTAAAGATGAAGAAGGCTAATTAACTTTAATATTTGATGTTAATGATTTGAAGCAACTCAATATCGACTGCTAAATGAATTCTCCCAAACGCACTGCCGTTATATACAAGATGAAAATCTTAAATATTTGATGTTAATGATTTGACAACTTATACCTAAATATGTATATGATTGTCGAATTCTTCCAAATGCACTGTCGTTATGGCTTTATGTCAACTTCAGTAAAATGAAGAAGGTTAATTAACTTAAATATTTGATGTTAATGATTTGAAGGAACTCAATATCGACTGCTAAATGTGTACATACAAGCAAATCGACTTTAAACCTGAATATAAGGTGGTCGAATTCTTCCAAATGCACTGCCGTTATGGTTCTATGGCAACTTCAGCAAGATGAAGAAGGCTAATTAACTTAAATATTTGATGTTAATGATTTGAAGCAACTCAATATCGACTGCTAAATGTGTATATACAAGAAAATCGACTTTATACTCGAATATAAGGTGGTCGAATTCATCCAAATATACTGCCGTCATGGCTTTATGTCAACTTCAGTAAAATGAAGAAGGCTAATTAACTTAAATATTTGATGTTAATGATTTGAAGCAACTCAATATCGACAGCTAAATGTGTATTGACAGAAAATCGACTTTATACCTGAATATAAGTTTGTCGAATTCTTGCAAATGCACTGCCGTTATGGCTTTATGTCAATTACGATAAAACGAAAAATACTAATTAATTTAAATATTTGATATTAATGATTTAAAGCAACTCAATATTGACTGCTAAATGTGTATATACAAGAAAACCGAATTTATACCTGAATATAAGATTGTCGAATTCTTCCTGCCGTAATGGCTTTATGTCAACTTCAGTAAAATGAAGAATGTTAATTAACTTAAATAAGTGAAGAAAATGATTTGAAGCAAATCAATATCGACTGCTAAATGTGTATATACATGAAAATTGACTTTATATCTGAATATAAGGTTGTCGAATTCTTCCAAATGCACTGCCGTTATGGCTTTATGTCAACTTCAGCAAGATGAAGAAGGCTAATTAACTTAAATATTTGATGTTAATGATTTGAAGAAATTCAATATCGATTGCTAAATATGTATATACAAGAAAATCTACTTCATAACTGATTGTCCAATTCTTCCGAATGCACTGCCGTTATGGCTTTATGTCAACTTCAGCAAGATGAAGAAGGTAAATTAACTTAAATATTTGATGTTAATGATTTGAAGCAACTCAATATCGACTGCTAAATGTGTATATACAAGAAAATCGACTTTATACCTGAATATATATTTATCGAATTCTTCCAAATGCACTGCCGTCATGGCTTTATGTCAGCTTCAGTAAAATGGAGAAGGTTAATTAACTTAAATATTTGATGTTAATGATTTGAAGCAACTCAATATCGTCTGCTAAATGTGTATATACAAAAAAATCGACTTTATACCTGAATATAGGATTGTCGAATTCTTCCAAATGCACTGCCGTTATGGCTTTATGTCAACTTTAGCAAGAAGAAGAAGGCTAATTAACTTAAATATTTGATGTTAATGATTTGAAGCAACTCAATATCGACTGCTAAATATGTATATACAAGAAAATCTACTTTATACCTGAATATAAGATTGTCGAATTCTTCCAAATGCACTGCAGTTATGGCTTTATGCCAACTTCAGCAAGACGAAGAAGGTTAATTATCTTAAATATTTGATGTTTATGATTTGAATCAACTCAATATCGACTGCTAAATGTGTATATAGAAGAAAATCGACTTTATACCTGAATATAAGATTGTCGAATTCTCCCAAACGCACTGCCGTTATCGGTTTATGTCAACTTCAGCAAGATGAAGAAGGCTAAATAACTTAAATATTTGATGTTAATGATTTGAAGCAACTCAATATCGACTGCTAAATGTGTATATACAAGAAAATCTTCTTTATACCTGAATATATATTTATCGAATTCTTCCAAATGCACAGACGTCATGGCTTTATGTCAGCTTCAGTAAAATGGAGAAGGTTAATTAACTTAAATATTTTATGTTAATGATTTGAAGAAAATCAATATCGACTGCTAAATGTGTATAGAAAAGAAAACCGACTTTATACCTGAATATAAGATTGTCGAATTCTTCCAAATGCGCTGCCGTTATGGCTTTTTGTGAAGTTCGATAAGATGAAGAAGGCTAATTAACTTAAATATTTGATGTTAATGATTTGAAGCAACTCAATATCGACTGCTAAATGTGTATATACAAGAAAATCGACTTTATACCTGAATATAAGATTGTCGAATTCTTCCAAATGCACTGCAGTTATGGCTTTATGTCAACTTCAGTAAGATGAAGAAGGTTAATTATCTTAAATATTTGATGTTAATGATTTGAATCAACTCAATATCGACTGCTTAATGTGTATATGCAAGAAAATCGACTTTATACCTGAATATAAGATTGTCGAATTCTTCCAAATGCACTGCTGTTATGGCTTTATGCCAACTTCAGCAAGACGAAGAAGGTTAATTAACTTAAATATTTGAAGTAAATGATTTGAATCAACTCAATATCGACTGCTAAATGTGTATATACAAGAAAATCGACTTTATACCTGAATATAAGATTGTCGAATTCTTCCAAATGCACTGCCGTTATGGCTTTATGTCAACTTCAGCAAGATGAAGAAGGCTAAATAACTTAAATATTTGATGTTAATGATTTGAAGCAACTCAATATCGACTGCTAAATATGTATATACAAGAAAATCTACTTTATACCTGAATATAAGATTGTCGAATTCTTCCAAATGCACTGCCGTTATGGCTTTATGTCAACTTCAGCATGATGAAGAAGGCTAATTAACTTAAATATTTGATGTTAATGATTTGAAGCAACTCAATATCGACTGCTAAATGTGTATATACAAGAAAATCTACTTTACACCTGAATATAAATTTATCGAGTTCTTCCAAATGCACTGCCATTATGGCTTTATGTCAACTTTAGTAAGATGAAGGAGGTTAATTAACTTAAATATGCTAAATTAGTGATTTGGGGCAACTCAATATCGACTACTAAATGTGTATATACAAGAAAATCGACTTCATACCTGAATATAAGATTGTCGAATTCTCCCAAATGCACTGCCGTTATCGCTTTATGTCAACTTCAGCAAGATGAAGAAGGCTAAATAACTTAAATATTTGATGTTAATGATTTGAAGCAACTCAATATCGACTGCTAAATATGTATATACAAGAAAATCGACTTTATACCTGAATATAAGATTGTCGAATTCTCCCAAATGCACTGCCGTTATCGCTTTATGTCAACTTCAGCAAGATGAAGAAGGCTAATTAACTTAAATATTTGATGTTAATGATTTCAAGCAACTCAAATACCGTCTGCTAAATGTGTATATACAAAAAAATCGACTTTATACCTGAATATAAGATTGTCGAATTCTTCAAATGCACTGCCGTTATGGCTTTATGTCAACTTCAGCAAGATGAAGAAGGTTAATTAACAAATATTTGATGTTAATGATTTGAAGCAACTCAATATCGACTGCTAAATGTGTATATGCAAGAAAATCGACTTTATACCTGAATATAAGATTGTCGAATTCTTCCAAATGCACTGCCGTTATGGCTTTATGTCAACTTCGGCAAGATGAAGAAGGTTAATTAACTTAAATATTTGATGTTAATGACTTGAAGCAACTCAATATCGACTGCTAAATGTGTATATACAAGAAAATCTACTTTATACCTGAATATAAGATTGCCGAATTCTTCCAAATGCACTGCCGTTATGGCTTTATGTCAACTTCAGTAAAATGAAGAAGGTTAATTTACTTAAATATTTGATGTTAATGATTTTCAGCAACTCAATATCGACTGCTAAATGTGTATATACAAGAAAATCGACTTTATACCTGAATATAAGATTGTCGAATTCTTCCAAATGCACTGCCGTTATGGCTTTATGTCAACTTTAGCAAGATGAAGAAGGTTAATTAACTTAAATATGTTAAATTAGTGATTTAGGGCAACTCAATATCGACTACTAAATGTGTATATACAAGAAAATCGACTTTATACCTGAATATAAGATTGTCGAATTCTTCCAAATGCACTGCAGTTATGGCTTTATGTCAACTACAGCAAAGATGAAGAAGGTTAATTAACTTAAATATTTGATGTTAATGATTTGAAGCAACTCAATATCGACTTGCTAAATGTGTATATACAAGAAAATCGACTTTATACCTGAATATAAGATTGTCGAATTCTTCCAAATGCACTGCCGTTATGGCTTTATGTCAACTTCAGTAAGATGAAGAAGGTTAATTAACTTAAATATGTTAAATTAATGATTTAAAACAACTCAATATCGACTGCTAAATGTGTATATACAAGAAAATCGACTTTATATCTAAATATAAGATTGTGGAATTCTTCCAAATGCTCTGCCGTTATGGCTTTATGTCAACTTCAGTAAGATGAATAAGGTTAATTAACTTAAATATTTGATGCTAATGATTTTAGCAACTCACTATCGACTGCTACATGTGTATATAAAGAAAATCGACTTGGCTTTATGTCCTTCAGAAAATGGAGAAAGGTTTTTAATTAAAAATTTAATGAGAAGAAAAAAAATATCGACTGAAAAAAATTGATATACAAAAAAATCACTTTTTACCTGAATATAGGTTGTCGAAATTTTTAAATGACCCGTTTTGGTTTATGCCTTTTAAGAGAAGGA
>NW_026090724.1:0-36919 GCF_024586455.1 Bactrocera neohumeralis
TTCTTTTGCTTAGGTGCCTTTCTGAAAGGCTCGAAGGACCATTTAGTAACGTATGTCACTAGCATACTTACGTGGTATAGTATACCTATGAGTTGGAGAATAAAACGCACTGATTTCGGATTTCCACACTCGTTATAAAATATTTATTTCACTACGTATAATGTGACATGATATAATATTGTTTTATTGTGTACGAGTATAAAACACGGTTGGTTGAAGAAAGTCCACTGTTGGACACTGTTGGCGAACTCGGTGCTTCTCGTCACTCCCGTCACTTGGCGGTTTGTTAAAAATAAAAATTGCGGCGATTGTTGCGGCTAAAATGAAAAAACTGGATTTCGCGGACGACTGCTTTGCTTCACGGATCAAACGGTAAGAGCGCCGATCCCGGTCGGATCAATCCCTTTTGAAGGTTTGGGTGGTGAATAGATGCTGATTACAAGTCGTCTCGTTAATAATCGTGTGGTTGTTGTGTTGAAGTGTTGTAGTAATGATCGGTGTTAAGTACTGTGTTTGATGCGTGTGTGTGTATTGGTGTATGCTGTGAAATGTTGGGTGATGAGGTGTTGTGACGTGACGTCATGTGATGTGATGTGACGGGAGTTGATGCGATGTGAGATGTTGAAGTTCATAGCTTATGTGAACATACACATTTAGAAATCCATATCAAGTTGCTTCAAATCATTAACTTTAGATAATCAAGTTAATTAACCCTCACCATCTTACTCAAGTTTACATAAAGCCATGACAGCAGTGCATTTGGAAAAACTCCGCAAACTTATATTTAAGTATTAAATCGAATTTTTTGAATATACTCATTTAGCAATCTACATCGAGTTGTTTCAAATCGTTAACTTCAAATATTAAAGTTAATTAACCTTCTTTATCTTATTGAAGATGAGATAAAGCCATAACGACAGTGCATTTGAAAAAATTCTACAATTTTACATGTAGGAATAAAACCGATTTTCTTGCATATACACATTTGGAGATCCACATCGAATTGCTTCAAATCATTAGCTTCACATAATAAAGTTAATTAAACCTCACCATCTCACCCAAGTTGACATAAAGCCATAACGGCAGTGCGTTTGGAAAAATTACACTATTTTACATTTAGGTATAAACAAATTTTCTCCCATATACATATTTAGAAATTCATATGAAATTGCTTCACATCATTAGCTTCACATATTAAAGTTAATTAACCCTCACCACCTTTTTCAAGTTGACATAAAGCCAAAACGGCAGTGCATTTGGAAAAATTATGTTATTTAACATTAAGGTATAAAACCGATTTTGTTGCATATACACATTTAGAAATCCATATCAAGTTGCTTCAAATCATTATCTTCTCATATCAAAGTTAATCAAACCTCACCATCTTACTCAATTTGACATAGCAGCAGTGCATTTAGAAAAATTCACAATCTTATATTTATTTATTAACTCGAATTTTTTGTATATACTCATTTAGCAATCTATATCGGGTATTTTCGAATCAGTAACTTCACATATGTAAGTTATTTAACCTTCTTTATCTTACTGAAGATGACATAAAGTCATAACGACAGTGCATTTGAAAAAATTCTACAATTTTACATTTAGGAATAAAAACCGATTTTCTTGCATATACACATTTAGAAATCCACATCGAATTGCTTCAAATCATTAGCTTCACATAATAAAGTTAATTAAACCTCACCATCTCACCCAAGTTGACATAAAGCCATAACGGCAGTGCGTTTGGAAAAATTACACTATTTTACATTTAGGTATAAACAAATTTTCTCCCATATACACATTTAGAAATTCATATGAAATTGCTTCAAATCATTAGCTTCACATAATAAAGTTAATTAACTTTCACAATCTTTCTCAAGTTGACATAAATCCATAACGGCGATGCATTTTGAAAAATTCTACAATTTTACATTTAGGAATAAAACCGATTTCCTTGCATATACACATTTCGAAATCCATAGCAAGTTGCTTCAAATCATTAACTTCACATATTAAAGTTAATTAACCCTCACCATCTTACTCAAGTTGACATAAAGCCATAACGGCAGTGCATTTGGAAAAATTCCATAATTTTACATTTAGGTATAAAACTGACTTTCTTGCATGTACACATTAAGAAATCCATATCAAGTTGCTTCAAATCATTAAGCTTCACATATTAAAGTTAATTAACCCTCACCATCTTACTCGATTTGACATAGCAGCAGTGCATTTGGAAAAATTCACAATCTTATATTTATTTATTAACTCGAATTTTTTGTATATACTCATTTAGCAATCTATATCGGGTATTTTCGAATCAGTAACTTCACATATGTAAGTTATTTAACCTTCTTTATCTTACTGAAGATGACATAAAGTCATAACGGCAGTACATTTGGAAAAATTACACTATTTTACATTTAAGTATAAAACCGATTTTTTTGCATATATATATATTTAGAAATCCATATCGAATTGCTTCAAGTCATTAGCTTAACATAGATTAAAGGTAATTAACCTTCTTCATCTTAACAAAGTTGACATAATCCATAACGGCAATGCATTTGGAAAAATTCCACAATTTTACATATCGGTATAAAACCGACTTTTTTGCCTGTACACATTTAGAAATATATCAAGTTGCTTTAAATCATAAGCTTCACATATTAAAGTTAGTTAACCTTCTTCATCTTACTCAAGTTGACATAAAGCCATAACGGCGGTGCATTTGGAAAAAATCCACAATTTTACATTTAGGTATAAAACCGATTTTCTTGCATATAAACATTTAGAAATACACATCGAGGTGATTCAAATCATTAACTTCACATATTAAAGTTAATTAACCCTCACCATCTTACTCAAGTTGACATAAAGACATAACGGCAGTGCATTTGGAAAAATTCCATAATTTTACATTTAGGTATAAAACTGATTTTCTTGCATATACACATTAAGAAATCCATATCAAGTTGCTTCAAATCATTAGCTTAACATATTAAAGTTAATTAACCCTCACCATCTTACTCAAGTTGACATAGCAGCAGTGCATTTGGAAAAATTCACAATCTTATATTTATTTATTAAATCGAATTTTTTGTATATACTCATTTAGCAATCTATGTCGAGTTGTTTCATTTCAGTAACTTCACATATGTAAGTTATTTAACCTTCTTCATCTTACTGAAGATGACATAAAGTCATAACGGCAGTGCATTTGGAAAAATTACACTATTTTACATTTAAATATAAAACCGATTACGTTGCATATACACATATAGAAATCCATATCGAATCGCTTCAAGTCATTAGCTTCATATTTTAAAGGTAATTAACGCTCACCATCTTACTCAGGTTGGCATAAAGCCATAACGGCAATGCATTTGGAAAAATTCCACAATTTTACATTTAGGTATAAAACCGATTTTGTTGCATATACACATTTAGAAATCCACATCGAATTGCTTCAAATCATTAGATTCACATAATAAAGTGACATAAAGCCATAACGGCAGTGCATTTGAAAAAAATTCAGAATTTTACATTTAGGTATAAAACCGATTTTCTTGCATGTACACATCTAGAAATCCATATCAAGTTGTTTCAAATCATTAGCTTCACATATTAAAGTTAATTAACTTTCTTCATCTTACTAAAGTTGACATAAAGCCATAACGGCAGTGCATTTGGAAAAATTCTACAATTTTACATTTAGGAATAAAACCGATTTTCTTGCAGATACACATTTGGAGATCCACATCGAATTGCTTCAAATCATTAGCTTCACATAATAAAGTGACATAAAGCCATAACGGCAGTACATTTGGAAAAATTACACTATTTTACTTTTAGGTATAAAACGATTTTCTCGCATATACACATTTAGAAATTCATATGAAATTGCTTCAAATCATTAGCTTCACATATTAAAGTTAATTAACCCTCACCATCTTACTCAAGTTGACATAAAGCCATAAAGGCAGTGCATTTTGAAGAATTCGACAATCTTATATTCAGGTATAAATTCGATTTTCTTTTATATACACATTTAGAAAACCATACCTAGTTTCTTCAAATCATTAACTTCACATATTAAAGTTAATTAACTTTCTTCATCTTACTAAAGTTGACATAAAGCCAAAACGGCAGTGCATTTGAAAAAAATTCCAGAATTTTACATTTAGATATAAAACCGATTTTGTTGCATACATATTTAGAAATCCATATCAGATCAAAACATCGAATTGCTTCAAATCATTTCTTCATCTTATAAAGTTGACATAAAGCCATAACGGCAGTGCATTTGGAAAAATTACACTATTTTACATTTAGGTATAAAACGATTTTCTCGCATATACACATTTAGAAATTGCTTCAATCACATCGAATTGCTTCAAATCATTAGCTTCACATAATGAAGTTAATTAACTTTCACAATCTTTCTCAAGTTGACATAAAGCCATAACGGCGATGCATTTTGAAAAATTCCACAATTTTACATTTAGGTATAAAACCGATTTTGTTGCATATACACATTTAGAAATCCATACCAAGTTGCTTCAAATCATTAACTTCACATATTAAAGTTAATTAAACTTCTTCATCTTAACAAAGTTGACATAAGCCATAACGGCAGTGCATTTGGAAAAATTACACAATTTTACATTTAGGTATAAACAAATTTTCTCGCATATACACATTTAGAAATTCATATGAAATTGCTTCAAATCATTAGCTTCACATATTAAAGTTAATTAACCTTTCTTCATCTTACTAAAGTTGACATAAAGCCAAAACGGCAGTATAAAACCGATTTCCTTGCATATACTCATTTTGAAATCCATATTGATTTTCCTCAAATCATAAACTTCACATATTAAAGTTAATTAACTTTCTTCATTTTATTCAAGTTGGCATAAAGCCAAAACGGCAGTACATTTGGAAAAATTCCACTATTTTACATTTAGGTATAAAACCGATTTTCTTGCATATACACATTTAGAAATCCATATCGAATTGCTTCAAATCATTAGCTTCACATATTAAACTTAATTAACTTTCACCATCTTACTAAAGTTGACATAAAGCCATAACGACAGTGCATTTGAAAAATTCTACAATTTTACATTTAGGTATAAAACCGATTTTCTTGCATATACACATTTGGAAATCCACATCGAATTGCTTCAAATAATTAACTTCTTCATCTTACCGAAGTTGGCTTAAAGCCATAACGGCAGTGCATTTGGAAAAATTACACTATTTTACATTTAGGTATAAAACCGATTTTCTCGCATATACACATTTAGAAATTCATATCAAATTGCTTCAAATCATTAGCTTCACATAATAAAGTTAATTAAGTCTCACAATCTTACTCAAGTTGACATAAAGCCATAACGGCAATACAGTTTGAAAAATTCCGCAATTTTACATTTAGGTATAAAACCGATTTTGATGCATATACACATTTAGAAATCCACATCAAGTTGCTTAAAATCATTAACTTCCCATATTAAAGTTAATTAACCTTCTTCATTTTACCAAAGTTGACATAATCCATAACGGCAGTACATTTGGAAAAATTACACTATTTTACATTTAGGTATAAAACCGATTTTTTTGCATATATATATATTTAGAAATCCATATCGAATCGCTTCAAGTCATTAGCTTCATATATTAAAGGTAATTAACCTTCTTCATCTTAACAAAGTTGACATAATCCCTAACGGTAATGCATTTGGAAAAATTCCACAATTTTAGGTATAAAACCGATTTTGTTGCATATACACATTTAGAAATCCATATCGAATTGCTTCAAATCATTAGCTTTACATATTAAAGTTAATTAACTTCCACAATCTTGTTCAAGTTGACATAAAGCCATAACGGCAGTGCATTTGAAAAAAATCCACAATTTTACATTTAGGTATAAAAACCGATTTTCTTGCATATAAACATTTAGAAATACACATCGAGTTGCTTCAAATCATTAACTTTTCATATTAACCCATTAGCCGCCAAAGTAAAATGAATAGCGTAATTTTTGCAAAATACTTATTTTACTATTGTTTACAATCAGAATAAACACGTAAGTATGAAAAACAAAAAAAATAATAATTAGGCCCCTTATAGGGGGTGTACTTAATTGAGTACAGCGGCGTATTACAGGTGGAAATTTTCAAAACATTGTTTTTCGACACATAATGTTTTAAGACATTTTTTGCATTGCCACCGAACTCTAGCGTGACACATAACATACCGTAATGGGTTTTGCAAGCTTTTGTGGGTAGTGTGCTTTACCATCTTGTGGCAAACCTGGGACCAATGAAGAGGAAGGCCGAGTCTTATGTTGGGTTTTTTGGCGTAAGTAGTACCTCGCAATAGAACGTCGAAACAGGAGCTGATCCATGCTATCACTGTGACTCATTAAATGCAAACGCCAAGCATTTGCAACTGTCATATCTAGTACATATGTGAATAAAACCCACCACCACTTTTTCTCGTGAATTGCAATCCTATAAAGAGAAATTGATTGGTGCAATTCATCCACTCCACCCATGTGTTTGTTATAAGTTTGAAACACCTTTGGTATGTTAACATCTGTTTTATTACGTTGCAGAGACGACCATCGCTTGACAACTCCCAAAGGTTCAATAGTGTCATAATTTGTCGCCATAGTGCAAACACTATTATCCTTCCATCTCACTAATAGAATTTCGTTTTGCTTAGCAAACCTGAAATCATACGAGGCACGGTCTTCTTTCTTCATCTCTTTAGTACTTCTCATGGGACATTTCTTTGTTCTATATTCTCTTATCGTTCCAGTTGCACGATTTTTTTTTGAGGTCTACCAAGATATTATAATTAGTAAAAAAGTTATCAAAAAAATCTGGTGCCTTGATGGATCAGTCTGCAACCTTTGAAGTAACGTTTTAACAACTCTTGATCCTAAGGGTTCAGTAGAAGCTTCGACGGCCTTTCCACAATAAAAATCATAGCAGTATCCTATGGAACTTGCAGCTACCCAATTTTTATAACCAAAACGCACTGGTTTTCCACGGATAAACTGTTTAGCAGAATGATGACCAAAATACTTCACCATGGACTCATCTATTGAAATATGGTCGTGCACTACACCCCACTGTTCAAATTTCCTCATAAGAATATTAGTTAATGAACGAACTTTAAACATTTTATCCCTCCATGAACTAGCTTCGTCGTTATTCACAAAATGAATGTTTTTTTTTATATACCGAAATCTTTGCCTTGACATACACTTCGATATTATTTCAAGACCTACGTCCTCATCATAAGACCAATACAAATCTTCTCTTGGTAGTTTATGATATCCTGATAGTATCAATATGCCCATAAACTTTTTCAACTCGACGGAATCTAATTGAAATGTGTGTCTGTTACTTTGATTAGCGTATAATATTGTATTATTTACGATCAAGTTTATGACGTCTTCATCAAATATTTTCTCAAATATTTCAACTGGTGTGAGATTTTCAAACACCTTTTTTACCTCTTCTTGTCTTTTGGTGACATAACTTGTCTCTTGAGTTATAGAAGAATATATTGGTGAACACTTTCGCCATATTGGTTGATCTGGCAGCTGACGACGACTTATCTTTGCCTTTTCGGATAACGGCTCATTATTGCTGCTGTCATTGCCACTGCTGGAAACTGAGGCCTCGTCACATCTAAAAGTTCTATATTCCCAGGAATGTCTTGTGGTAAAGTTGGCTGTGACCATAAACCTGCATTTCGGCACCTTCTTCTTCATCCGTCACCACGCTAGGTTCTGGCGGTATGATCGCGAAGTCGAAATCATATCGTCATTGTCACTGTCTTCTACAACGGCGTTAACGGCTTCATGCTAAGCCGTTTTAGCAGTTAGAAGAGTTAAAATATTTTGAATTCATTGTCATAAAACCCTAAAAGAAAATTGAAAATCTTATATGGATTCTGCCGCTTACACAACCAGGTACAATAAAGTTTAAACTACTTTTTTTATAACTATGAGCTGTAATATTCTAATTCATTATTAATATTACAAGTATAGGTACAAACCACAAAATGACATACATAAATTAACAATTATAAATGTAGATCAACAAAAAAATAATTAAATTGTATGCTTACCTTTATAAGCGTTCAGACTGATAAATAATAACCCACTTTCTGACAGATATTGTGGATATTCTCACCTAAATTCCTTTTATTTTAGCGCACCATGTATGTTGTATTAAAATAAATGGAACCAATTAGCAATCTATATCGGGTATTTTCGAATCAGTAACTTCACATATGTAAGTTATTTAACCTTCTTTATCTTACTGAAGATGACATAAAGCCATAACGACAGTGCATTTGAAAAAATTCTACAATTTTACATTTAGGAATAAAACCGATTTTGTTGCATATACACATTTGGAGATCCACATCGAATTGCTTCAAATCATTAGCTTCACATAATAAAGTTAATTAACTTTCACAATCTTACTCAAGTTGACATAAAGCCATAACGGCAATGCATTTTGAAAAATTCCACAATTTTACATTTAGGTATAAAACCGATTTTGTTCCATATACACATTTAGAAATCCACACCAAGTTGCTTCAAATCATTAACTTCACATATTAAAGTTAATTAACCTTCTTCATCTTACCAAAGTTGACATAATCCATAACGGCAGTACATTTGGAAAAATTACACTATTTTACATTTAGGTATAAAACCGATTTTCTTGCATATACATATTTAGAAATCCATATCGAAGTTGCTTCAAAACATTAGCTTCATATATTAAAGGTAATTAACATTCACCATCTTACTGAAGTTGGCATAAAGCCAAAACGGCAATGCATTTGGAAAAATTCCACAATTTTAGGTATAAAACCGATTTTTTTGCATATACAAATTTAGAAATTTATATGGAATTGCTTCAAATCATTAGCTTCACATATTAAAGTTAATTAACTTTCACATCTTACTGAATTTGGCATAAAGCGAAGTCAGCAGTGCATTTGAAAAAAAATCCACAATTTACATAGGTATAAACCGATTTTCTTGCATTAAACATTTAAATACACATCGATTCAAATCATTAACTTCACATATTCATGTTAATTAATTCTCATCATCTTACTCAAGTTGACATAAAGATATAACGGCAGTGCATTTGAAAAAAATCCACAATTTTACATTTAGGTATAAAACCGATTTTCTTGCATGTACACATTTAGAAATTCATATCAAGTTGCTTCAAATCATTAGCTTAACATATTAAAGTTAATTAACCCTCACCATCTTACTTAAGTTGGCATAAGACCAAAACGGCAGTGCATTTGAAAAAAATTCACAATTTTACATTTAGGTATAAAACCGATTTTCTTGCATGTACACATTTAGAAATCCATATCAAGTTTCCTCAAATCATTAACTTCACATATTAAAGTTAATTAACTCTCACCATCTTACTCAGGTTGACAAAAGCCAAAACGGCAGTGCATTTAGAAAAATTCCAGAATTTTACATTTAGGTATAAAACCGATTTTCTTGCATATGCACATTTAGAAATCCATATCGAATTGCTTCAAATCATTAGCTTCATATATTAAAGGTAATTAACCTTCTTCATCTTACTGAAGTTGGCATAAAGCCAAAACGGCAATGCATTTGGAAAATTCCATTACTTTACATTTAGGTATAAAACCGATTTTGTTGCATATACAAATTTAGAAATTTATATGGAATTGCTTCAAATCGTTAGCTTCACATATTAAAGTTAATTAACCCTCATCATCTTACTCAAGTTGACATAAAGCCATAACGGCAGTGCGCTTGAAAAAAACCCACAATTTTACATTTAGGTATAAAAACCGATATTCTTGCATAGAAACATTTAGAAATACACATCGAGTTGATTCAAATCATTAACTTCACATATTAAAGTAAATTAACCCTCATTGTTTAATCCAAACAAATACTCCTCTGCATTACTCCCACAAATTACATAAAGTAATAGAGGCGTAATGCAGAGGAATATCAACCGCCCCAACTTCACTCAACAGAACAGAAGGAGAAACAAAAGAAAATAACTTTCCCGCGCTTTTTGCCTTAAGGCTTATTATTATCCCGCCAACACAGCGAACTACAAGCAATCAAGCACAAGTGAAAACACCAGCGAACACAAAGTGATAACAAAGTGAAATAATATAAGTCAACATACAATAAGTTTATGAACACAACTAAAAGTGAGACAAAAAGTGAACACGGAAAAACATTTTAAAACAAGGAATCCACACAACATTAAACAATACTCCACAGCATTTATCAACAACAACAACACAGGATAAACGAATTTGCACCCACAACAGGTTACAACACATATGTATATTAACATAGAATTGTATACATTTATATCTACACAATAAACCAATTAACCCATATTGGCAACACACACACACATCCATATATTTATATATATACAATATGAATATTAAACTCGAAATTTATAACGTTAAAACTAAACGAATATCTTTTAATTAAACGCAATCGGCCCCATCCGTCGACATACCCCGACATTTTTGGTCCTTCGAGCCGGATAATTAAAAGAAAAAGTCTTCGTGGGAATTAACAACAACATCATCGTTGGAATTCCACAACCCAACCTGAAGGTTTTAAAAGAGTGCACCCAACAAACAAAAAAAGCTTGCATGCTGAATCAAGTAATTAAAAACAAAAACGAACCGAAATTAACAAAAAGCGGAAAATACTGTAAGTGCGACCCATATTTTTTCTATATAATAATATAAAGTGCAAATCATATTTGTTAAAAAATAATACCCAATTGCCAAATTGTGTCCTTAAGCAGACTTAAGCACAATTTATTTGTTTTATTGGGTTGACAAAAATTTGATTTGCACTATTTTATTATATATACATACATACCTGCATATACTTACCCAAGAGAAGAAGTGCAATAATAAAATATATGCATATATTTTGCCGTCGGCTATTGCATTCTTCTCCTTAAACTAAAATTACATATAAATAAATATACACTCGCTAATACCTACGAATAGCGCACCCATCCGCATTATATTTGTTGGTGACGAAAATTGCTAGCGAACAGCACGTCAAAAGACAAATACCCAGTAGGAAATTAAAAAGGTGACCCAGTAGGAAAAAGTACAAAACCCTGCAAAAGTTTAATTTATCGATTTTTTTCTACGAATCATCGGAAATTTAATAATTTCATATAAATATTAACAATCGGACACCATCGAGATAAAAGCGACAAAATTAATTTGAAATTTTTAAAATAAATAAAGCACTATACAAAAAGTTTTTAAAATTTGTTTTCTTACATTTTCGTAACCCTACGCGACTTATTTTTCTCATTTAACCCAAAAATCAAATATATCTTACCCAAAAATGGAAATGGAAGATTTCAAAATTACAACAACGGATTTAATTGAATTCGTGGAAGACCATCTTCAGACCCAAAGTGAAGATGAATCGGTCTATACCCTAGAAATTAAAAGGGTCGAACTAAATTCGCTTTATGAAAAAGCAAAGCGCTCATACGATACGATTAGAAGAATTTCTCGCGAAAGTCATGAAACCATCGATTTCTTTAAAGTGAAAGAAAAATACCAAAAAAGTTATCGAATGTACCTCTCTTGCTTAGCTTCCATCAACGAAGATGTAGATACGCGTAAAACACAGGTGTCAACCCAACCCATTAAGGAAAGGACTTCAGAAGCCACAATGATGGATTTCGCCCCTGCAGTTCACCTTCCACCATGCGACACCGACATCTTTTACGGAGATTACACAACTTGGCCCACCTTTCGGGATATGTTTACAGCCCTGTATATCCGTAACCCAAGGATTAGTAATGTTGAAAGACTCTTTCACCTTACTCAGAAGACCCGAGGAGAAGCAAGAGAGGTTATTCAAAACGCACCCTTGACAAATGATGGTTTCATACTCGCCTGGAAAAATTTAGTCGACCAATACGAAAATAAGAGGTTGCAGGTAAACACCCAATTAAAGACCCTTTTTAACCTACCCCAAGTAACTCAGGAAACAGGTTGTGCTATAAAAAGCTTACAACGTTCCGTTAATAACGTTTTAACTAATTTAAATAACCTTGAGATTGACACACAAAGCTGGGATCCGATATTGATATATCTTTGTAGTTCAAAACTACCTAAACAAACTCTCGAAACCTTTGAATATACCCTAGCAGATAATTCAGATATACCGACGTGGTCAAATTTCGACAGTTTTTTAACCCACAAATACAAAACCCTCGAATCTGTTGGAAATTTCAAAGCTTCAGTAGCAAAATTACCCCCATTCCACACCGGTACAGTTAAAAGAACAGATGAAAAGAAATATAACACTTTTCATGCAAACGTGGCTGAAACGCCAATTGCTAGACCCTCTAACACCCAAAGGAATAATAATTTCAACTTTACTCAAAATAATATAGATACAGAAAGCTGTAAGCTCTGCAAAAAGCAGCACCCTATTCGAGAATGTCCCAAATTTCTCGCAATGAATGTAGAGACACGTATCTCCACAATCAAAAAATATGGTTATTGCTATAACTGCTTGGCCATTTCACATAGCTACAAGAACTGTGTGAGTAAATTCTCGTGTCGTAAGTGTCACAAAAAACACAATACTCTGATACACAGAGAATCCAGCTTTCGACCTGAATCAACTCCGGAAATACCAAACGTCACTAGTTCGAACCCTGAAAACGCTTCAAGTACCGCACCACCCACCCAAAGCACAAATACAACTCGGCAATCCTACACAACAACTATACAGTCCACTAAATCATCAACCCAAGACCCACCCAACCCAAGTAGGAAGCAGATATTACTCGGTACTGCAATGGTTCAAATAGAACATAATGGCCAGCGATATTCCGCGAGAGCTCTTATTGATTCAGGATCGGAAGCCACATTTATATCTCGAAGACTTCAAAGAAGTTTGGATATACCCACCCACTCTGTATCAGCCCAAGTGACCGGACTAAACAATGCAGTTTCAGCAACACCAACGAGTATTTGTGAAATCACTTATAAGCTATCAGCACAGGCATTTATACTAAATAGCCTAACTGATAATTTACCCTCATACCCCATAGATCCAAAGCAGTGTCTTAAAAATCTTGGATTCACGTTAGCCGATACCCAATTTCACAAACCCAGACCCGTGGATATACTAATCGGTAGTGATATCTATCCAAGTATTTTACTCAATGGAGTAAAGAGAAACATACTAGGTTCACTCTTAGCTCAAGAGACAGAATTCGGATGGATATTGTCCGGACCCATCACCCAACCCTCCCAAAATTCCGCCATAGTCTCATTTCACAATAAAGTGAACCCTGAGAATCTACTCACACGTTTTTGGGAGGTGGAGGAAATCCCAAAGGAATCCGTAGTTTCCAAATCAGATCAAATTTGTGAGGAAATTTTCCAAAAAACTACCCGTCGTAATCCAGATGGGCGCTATATAGTAACCCTACCCTTCAAAGAACCCGACAATATTGATATCGGATACTCTAGACATATAGCGTTGGCCCAATTCCTCAGAAATGAACGAGCTTTACTTAAAAAACCCGAAGTGAAAGCAGAATATGACAAAGCAATTATGGAATATTTGGAACTCGGACAAATGAAGAAAATAGAATATGACCCTTCTGTTAAAGCGACCCAATATTACTTACCACACCACGCAGTCATTAAACCCGACCGTATAACCACGAAATTGCGTGTGGTATTTAACGCATCTTGCCCCACGTCAAATCACAAAAGCTTGAATGACGTCTTACATATCGGGCCTACTTTACAAAAGGACCTTGTCATTCTGATCACAAATTGGCGACTCTTCCAATTCGTTTTTAATGCGGATATTCAAAAAATGTACCGGCAAATACTCGTAGACCCTAATCACACTCGGTTCCAAAGGATATTATTTAGGAAGTCCCCGGAAGACACAATAGAAGACTTCGAATTGCAAACAGTCACGTTCGGCATAAATTGTGCGCCGTATCTAGCGATCCGTACCCTCATGAAGCTAGCTGATGATATAGAAGAAACCCACCCATTAGCAGCCAAAATACTTCGCCAGGAAATGTATGTAGACGATGTTTTAGCTGGAACACATGACCTGACCACGGCAAAGTCAGCACGAGATGAACTCATTTCCGCTCTGAAGTCCCCAGGATTCGCTCTGCGAAAATGGACCTCCAATGACCCACACATTCTGAAAGGACTTCCACAGGATCATCTTTTAGAGACGGAAACACTCAACCTTTCGGAACCCGAGAACACCAAAACCCTGGGCATTCGATGGAACTCCAAAAAGGATTCATTTTTCTTCCTCGTCAACCCAATGGAGAAAAAACCCGCACACACCAAACGTGAAGTTTTATCAGCCATAGCAAAATTGTTTGACCCAGCCGGTTGGCTTAGTCCAATAGTAATCACGACAAAAATAATTATGCAACAAATATGGCTAGATAAAACTGACTGGGATGAAAGCCTGAAGCCCCTTACCCTTCATCGATGGAACAGTTTCGTAAAGGATTATGAAAACATAAATAAAATTGAAATACCCAGATGGACCCATTTTGACCCAACAGCCACCATCGAATTCCACGGTTTCTCTGATGCTTCAGAAAAAGCATATGCCGCGACACTTTATATAAGGGTTTTAGTTGGACACAAAATATGGACAACTCTCTTAGTCTCAAAAACAAGAGTTGCTCCCATTAAAACCGTATCCCTACCCAGATTGGAACTCTGCGGAGCGGTTCTACTAGCTAACCTTGTTAACTCTACCTTATCCCAACTACACTAACCCAATATAAAAATTGTTTTTGGACTGACTCAACCATAGTTCTCGCTTGGTTAAACAAACCACCCTGTTCATGGACCACTTTCGTTTCTCATCGAGTAGCCGCAATCACCGAGAAAGTGGGAGTCGATAATTGGAACCATGTGGAAAGCCAAGACAACCCCGCAGACTTAGCAAGCCGAGGATGTACACCCACCGATCTATTTAATTGCAACCTCTGGTGGCATGGACCCCAATGGCTACAACATGAAAAGGAGCATTTTCCAGCATCGGAGAAAACATACAACACTACCGTGGAATTCAAACCCGTTAAGACGTTTGCGATAACCACCCAAGAGGATATACTCGAAAGGTTTTCCTCATTCCCCAGAGCTATTCGCGTTATCGCTTACCTATTCAGGTTTTGCGCAAATGCCTCACCAAGGAGGCGAGAAATTGATTACTCAAACCACGAAATAACCCCGGAAGAGTTCAAAACAACCCGAATGAAGTTAATTATTCACACCCAAAAAACACATTTCCGAGAAGAATATGATGCATTGACCCGTAAAACCCAAATACATAAGAAAAGTTCATTATTGACTTTAAATCCATTCATTGACCCTAAAGGAGTTATGCGAAGTGACGGAAGATTAACCAATTCCGCAGCGCTATCATATAATGAGCGCCACCCTATCTTATTACCCTATAATAGTCGTATAACAAAATTACTAACTCAATTTACCCATTTAGCAACGTTACACGGCGGAAATCAGCTAGTTCTCCGACTACTAAGGACAGAATTCTGGATACCCAAAGCAAAGATGCTGATTAAAACAATAATTCATCAATGCAAAACGTGCATCATACACAACAAGGCTCAACAAACCCAAATAATGGCAGCTCTTCCAAATGAACGAACCATCCTAACCCGGCCGTTTGCTGCCACTGGTATCGACTTTGCTGGACCTTACGACATCAAAAACTACACTGGGAGAGCATGTCTAATCACCAAAGGAGATATATGTGTATTTGTATGCTTCTCAACTAAAGCAATACATCTCGAACCCGTTAGCGATCTCACTACGCAAGCCTTCCTAGCAGCATTCTCCCGTTTCTTCTCGAGGCGTGGATGTCCCGCCAATCTTTATTCCGACAACGGAACAAACTTTATAGGAGCTTCACAGTTGCTAATGAAAGATCGGCGTGAATTATTACAGACACTTCGAACTCAAATTACATCTCTCCATAGCCATCAAAATATCTCATGGCACTTCAACCCACCAGGAGCTCCACATATGGGTGGATTATGGGAAGCAGGCGTAAAAAGTCTAAAAATCCACCTAAAAAAGATCGCAAAACTACAAAAATTCACGTTTGAAGAATTTGCTACCCTCTTGACCCGCATTGAAAGTTGTTTAAACTCTCGGCCAATAAGCCCCATAAGCGACGACTCATCAAACTTGGAACCTCTAACTCCAGGACACTTCCTTATAGGTACCCCATTGTTAACCCCTGCCGAACCCAATTTAGAGGATGCAAACTTAAGCATCGTTAACAGATGGCAGAAACTAAAAATACTCTACCAGCACATTTGCAAGAGATGGAAGGAAGAGTACCTTAAGGAGCTACACAAACGATACAAATGGAAATATCCACAACGTAATATTGAAGTTAACGACTTAGTCGTTATAAGAAACGAAAATATTTCACCCAATGAATGGAAGCTCGGTCGAATCCAAAAGGTCTTCCCCGGCTTAGACAATAAGACACGAGTGGTTGAAATCCGAACTGCTCAAGGCACAATAACCCGCCCCATCACAAAAATTGTGATATTAAATACAGAATAACATACAAGTTTTCTCTTCTTTTTTTAGTGAAATTGCCCCAACAATCACCAACTCACCCAAACCTCGTCGTATGAGCTCGACCATTACCATCCGGTCCCGTAGCGCAACCCGTAGCATTACGCCAATTTCGGAAGACGAAACGATGTCACGACGCATGCGGCGTTTCAAGTCGACCCTTCCCACTATTCGTGAGGAAAAGGAATGTGATGATCGCACAACCCGAAAAACGATCTCACATCACAGAAAACCCACGTCACATCGTCATGTCGCTTGCGGAATATGCAAAAAAGACCACCGTCTAGTGACTTGCGCTACGTACTCGGCATACAATATAAGCAAAAAATACGAAGCAGTAATAAAGCATCACTACTGCGTTAATTGCTTAGCCAGGTCGCACAAGACAGAAGGATGCACAAGCAAAAATCGATGTTCCACTTGCCATGGGAAACATCATTCATCCCTACACGGACATCCGAGGCTATACCCGACCAACGATGCCAATGTTGTTGAGAAACATCCACTTGCGATAGAGACCCGACTACCATCCTTACTGGCTAAGCAGACCCTAGTACCCACATTGAAGATCCGATTAAGATGCGATGGCGAATGGTATAAAGTTCGAGCCATTTTGAACCCTACCCTAAAAATTACAAATATAGCGGCCGAACTCGTTAAAAAATTAAAACTGCCAATTACATACCTCAACACGTATCGTATTTGTAGCATCAAAATAAGCTCAAATAATGACACAAAGTTTTGTCTGGAATGTAACGCAGTAATCACCCACAATTTACCCAAAAAACCCTATGAGCGAGATCTAAGTGACGATGTGCAAATGCGCTTTGAACACTTAGTTCTCGCTGACCCTCAATTCCACAGCAACAAAGAGATAACGTTGGAGATTGGAGCGGATATATACCCTCAAGTTATCAGAAGTGGACTCTTTAAACCCGATAATGGTACAGTGGTGGCGCAGAATACAGCATTTGGCTGGACCCTTACTGGCACCATCTAACCCTAAGTATACTGCTGATAATTACTCCAATCAATCTCAAATTTTTCAATCAATATGTTACCCTACTAATACTCAATTATTTCGCAGATTCTGCAAGGTGGCCGGGATGTTTAATCCAAACAAATACTCCTCTGCATTACTCCCACAAATTACATAAAGTAATAGAGGCGTAATGCAGAGGAATATCAACCGCCCCAACTTCACTCAACAGAACAGAAGGAGAAACAAAAGAAAATAACTTTCCCGCGCTTTTTGCCTTAAGGCTTATTATTATCCCGCCAACACAGCAATCAAGCACAAGTGAAAACACCAGCGAACACAAAGTGAGACCTTCTACAAGTGAAATAATATAAGTCAACATAGAAGTATAGTTTATTGCGATCAAGTGAACACAACTAGTGAGACAAATTTCAGTGAACACGGAAAAACATTTTAAAACAAGGAATCCACACAACATTAAACAGCGATACTCCACAGCATTTCGATCAACAACAACAACACAGGATAAAGGAATTTGCACCCACAACAGGTTACAACACATGCATTTACTAACATAGAATTGTATACATATTATATTTCTACAAAATAAACCAATTAACCCCTATTGGCAACACACACACACACCCATATATTTATATATATACAATTGAGATATTAAACTCGTAATTTATAACGTTAAAACTAAACGAATATCTTTTAATTAAACGCAATCCGCCCCATCCGTCGACATACCCCGACACTCACCATCTTACTCAAATTGACATAAAGCCAAAACGGCAGTGCATTTGGAAAAATTATGCTATTTTACATTTAGGTATAAAACCGATTTTCTTGCATGTACACATTAAAAAATCCATATCAAGTTGCTTCAAATAATTAACTTAACATATTAAAGTTAATTAACCCTCACCATCTTACTCAAGTTGGCATAAAGCCAAAACGGCAGTGCATTTGGAAAAAAATCCATAATTTTACATTTAGGTATAAAATCGATTTTCTTGTATGTACACATTTAGAAATCTATATCAAGTTGCTTCAAATCATTAGCTTCACATATTAAAGTTATTTAACCTTCTTCATCTTACCCAAGTTGACATAAAGCCATAACGACAGTGCATTTGGAAAAATTCTACAATTTTACATTTAGGTATAAAACCGGTTTTCTTGCATATACAAACTTGGCAATCTATGTCGAATGGCTTCAAATCATTAGCTTAACATATTAAAGTTAATTAACCTTCGTCATCTTACTAAAGTTGGCATAAAGCCAAAATGGCAGTGCATTTGGAAAAATTCCATAATTTTACATTTAGGTATAAAACCGATTTCCTTGCATATACACATTTAGAAATCCATATCAAGTTGCTTCAAATCATTAACATCACATATTAAAGTTATTTAACCTTCTTCATCTTACAGAAGTTGACATAAAGCCATAACGGCAATGCATTTGGAAAAATTCCACAATTTTACATTTAGGTATAAAACCGACTTTCTTGCATGTACACATTAAGAAATCCATATCAAGTTGCTTCAAATCATTAGCTTAACATATTAAAGTTAATTAACTTTCTTCATCTTACTCAAGTTGACATAAAGCCATAACGGCAGAGCATTTAGAAAAAATTCCATAGTTTTACATTTAGGTATAAAACAGATTTTCTTGCATATACACATTTAGAAATCCATACCAAGTTGCTTTAAATCATTAACTTCACATATTTAAGTTAATTAACTTTCTTTCATCTTACTCAGGTAGACCTAAAACCATAACGACAGTTAATTTGGAAGAATTCCACAATCTTACATTTAGGTATAAAACCGACTTTCTTGCATGCACTCATTTAGAAATCCATATCAAGTTTTTCAAATCATTAACTTCACATATTAAAGTTAACTAACCTTCTTTATCTCATTGACATAGAGCCAAAACGGCAGTGCATTTGAAAAAATTCCACAATTTTACATTTAGGTATAAAACCGATTTTCTTGCATGTACACATTAAGAAATCCATATCAAGTTGCTTCAAATCATTAACTTTTCTTATTAAAGTTAATTAACTTTCTTTATTTTACTAAAGTTGACATGAAGCAGTAACGGCAGTGCATTTGGAAAAATTCCATAATTTTACATTTAGGTATAAAACCGATTTTCTTGCATATACACATTTAGAAATCCATATCAAGTTGCTTCAAATCATTAGCTTCACATATTAATGTTAATTAACTTTCTTCATCTTACTCAAGTAGGCATAAAGCCATGACATCAGTGTATTTGGAAAAATTCCACAATTTTACAATTTGGTATAAAACCGATTTTCTTGCATATACACATTCAGATATCCATACTAAATTGCTTCAAATAATTAGATTCACCTCTTAAAATTAATTAACCTTCTTCATCTTACTCAAGTTGACATAAAGCCATAACGGCAGTGCATTTGGAAAAATTCCATAATTTTACATTTAGGTATAAAACCGATTTTCTTGCATATACACATTAAGAAATCCATATCAAGTTTTTTCAAATCATTAACTTCACATATTAAAGTTATTTAAACTTCTTCATCTTACTGGAGTTGACATAAAGCCATAACGGCAGTGCATTTGGTAAAAGTCCACAATTTTACATTTAGGTATAAGACATATTTTCTTGCATATAACCATTTAGAAATCCATATCAAGTTGCTTCAAATCATTAGCTTCACATATTAAAGTTAATTAACCTTCTTCATCTTACTAAAAGTTGACATAAAGCCATAACGGCAGTGCATTTGAAAAATTCCACAATTTTACATTTAGGTATACAACCGTATTTCTTGCATATACACATTTGGAAATCCATATCAAGTTGCTTCATCATTAGCTTAACATATTAAAGTTAATTAACCCTCATCTTCTTACTCAAGTTGACATAAAGCCATAACGGCAGTGCATTTGGAAAAATTCCACAATTTACATTTAGGTATAAAACCGACTTTCTTGGATGTACACATTTAGAAATCCACATCAAGTTGCTTCAAATCATTAACTTCACATATTAAAGTTAATTAACTTTCTTCATCTTACTAAAGTTGCCATGAACCCATAACGGCAGTGCATTTGGAAAAATTCCATATTTTACATTTAGGTATGAAACCGATTTTCCTGCATGTACACATTTGAGAAATCCATATCAAGTTGCTTAAAATCATTAGCTTCACATATTAAAGTTAATTAACGCTTATCATCTTACTCAAGTTGACATAAAGCCATAACGGCAATGCATTTGGGAAAAATTTCATAATTTTAGATTTAGGTATAAAACCGATTTTCTTGCATATACACATTTAGAAATCCATATCTAGTTGCTTCAAATCATTAACTTCACATATTAAAGTTAATTAACCTTCTTCATCTTACTAAAGTTGACATAAAGCCATAACGGCAGTGTATTTGGAAAAATTCCACAATTTTACATTTAAGTATAAAACCGATTTTCTTGCATATACACATTTAGAAATCCAAATCAAGTTGCTTCAAATCATTAACTTTACATATTAAAGTTAATTAACATTCTTCATCTTACTAATGTTGACATAAAGCCATAACGGCAGTGCATTTGGAAAAATTCCACAATTTTACATTTAGGTATAAAACCGATTTTCTTGCATATACACATTTAGAAATCCATTTCGAGTTTCCTCAAATCATTAACTTCACATATTAAAGTTAATTAACCTTCTTTATCTTACTCAAGTGGACATAAAGCCATAACGGCAGTGCATTTGAAAAAATTCCACAATTTTACATTTAGGTATAAAACCGATTTTCTTGCATATACACATTTAGAAAACCATATGAAGTTTCCTCAAATCATCAACTTTGCATAATGAAGTTATTTAACTTTCTTCATCTTACTAAAGTTGACATAAAGCCATAACGGCAGTGCATTTGGAAAAATTCCACAATTTTACATTTAGAAATAAAACCGCTTTTCTTGCATATACACATTTAGAAATCCATATCAAGTTGCTTCAAATCATTAACTTTACTTATTAAAGTTTATTAACTTTTTTCAACTTATTAAGTTTAAATAAAACCATAACGGCAGTGCATTTGGAAAAATTCCACAATTTTACATTTAGGTATAAAACCGATTTTCTTGCACATGCACATTAAGAAATCCATATCAGGTTGCCTCAAATCGTAATCTTCTCATATTGAAGTTGATTGACATTCTTCATCTTACTAAAGTTGACATAAAGCCATAACGGCAGTGCATTTGGAAAAATTCCACAATTTATATTTAGGTATAAAGTCGGTTTTCTTGCATATACACATTAAGAAATATACACAGAATTGCATCAAATCATTAACTTCACATATTAAAGTTAACTAACCTTCGTCATCTTACCAAAGTTGACATAAAGCCAAAAGGCAGTGCGTTTGGAAAATTCCAGAATTTGACATTTAGGTATAAAACCGATTTTCTTGCATATAAACACTTAGAAATCCATATCGAGTTGCTTCAAATCATTAGCTTCACATATTAAAGTTAATTAACATTCTTCATCTTACTAAAGTTGACATAAAGCCATAACGGTAGTGCATTTGGAAAAATTCCACAATTTTACATTTAGGTATAAAACCGATTTTCTTGCATATACACATTTAGAAATCCATATCAAGTTGCTTCAAATCATTAACTTTACATATTAAAGTTAATTAACTTTCTTCTTCTTACTTAAGTTGACATAAGGCCATAACGGCAGTGCATTTTGAAAAATTCCACAATTTTACATTTAGGTATAAGACCGATTTCCTTGCATATACACATTTAGAAACACGTATCAAGTTGCTTCAAATCATTATCTTCACATATTAAAGTTAATTAACCTTCTTCATCTTACAAAGTTGACATAAAGCCATAACGGCAGTGCATTTGGAAAAATTCCACAATTTTACATTTAGGTATAGGACCGATTTTCTTGCATATACACATTTAGAAATCCATATCAAGTATCTTAAAATCATTAACTTTACATACTTAACTTTCTTCATCTTACTAAAGTTGACATAAAGCCATAACGGCAGTGCATTTGGAAAAATTCCACAATTTTACATTTAGGTATAAAACCGATTTTTCTTGCATGTACACATTTAGAAATCCATATCAAGTTGCTTCAAATCATTAACTTCACATATTAAAGTTAATTAACTTTCTTCATCTTACTAAAGTTGACATAAATCCATAACGGCAGTGTATTTGGAAAAATTCCACAATTTTACATTTAGGTATAAAACCGATTTCTTGCACATACACATTTAGAAAGCCATATCAAGTTTTTTCAAATCATTAACTTTACATATTAAAGTTAATTAACTTTCTCATCTTACTCAAGTTGACATAAGACCACAACGGCAGTGCATATGGAAAAATTCCATAATTTTACTTTTAGGTATAAAACCGATTTTCTTGCATGTACACATTTAGAAATCCATATCAAGTTGTTTCAAATCATTAACTTCACATATTAAAGTTAATTAACTTTCTTCATCTTACTAAAGTTGACATAAATCTATAACGGCAGTGTATTTGGAAAAGTCCACAATTTGCATATACACATTTAGAAAACCATATCAAGTTTCCTCAAATCATCAACTTTGCATAATGAAGTTATTTAACTTTCTTCATCTTACTAAAGTTGACATAAAGCCATAACGGCAGTGCATTTGGAAAAAATTCCACAATTTTACATTTAGGTATAAAACTGATCTTCCTGCGTTCAAACATTTAACAATCCATATCGAGTTGCTTCAAATCATTAACTTTACATATTAAAGTTAATTATCTCTCTTCATCTTACTAAAGTTGGTCTAAAACCATAACGGCAGTGCATTTGGAAAAATTCCATAATTTTACATTTAGTATAAAACCGATTTTTTGGCATGTACACATTTAGAAATCCATATCAAGTTGCTTCAAATCATTAAGCTTCACATATTAAAGTTAAATAACTTTCTTCATCTTACCAAAGTTGACATAAAGCCATAACGGTAGTGATTTGGAAAAATTTCGTAATTATACATTTAGGTATAAAATCGATTTGCTTGTATATACACATTAAGAAATCCATATCAAGTTTCTTCAAATCATTAACTTCACATATTTATGTTAATTAACCTTCTTCATCTTACTAAAGTTGACATAAAACCGTAACGGCAGTGTATTTGGAAAAATGCCATAATTTTACATTTAGGTATTAAACCGAGTTTCTTGAATATACACATTAAGAAATCCATATCAAGTTGCTTCAAATCATTAGCTTTACATATTAAAGTTAATTAACTTTCTTCATCTTACTAAAGTTGACATAAAGCCATAACGGCAGTGCATTTGGAAAAATTCCACAATTTTACATTTAAGTATAAAGCTGATTTTCTTGCGTATACAGATTTTGAAATCCACATCGAGTGATTCAAATCATTAACTTTACATATTAAAGTTAATTAACTTTCTTCTTTTTACTGGAGTTGACATGAAGCCATAACAGCAGTGCATTTGAAAAAATTCCACAATTTTACATTTGTATAAAACCGATTTTCTTGCATGTACACATTTAGAAATCTATATCAAGTTGCTTCAAATCATTATCTTCACATATTTAAGTAAATTAACCTTCTTCATATTACTGAAGTTGACATAAAGCCATAACGGTAGTGCATTTGGAAAAATTCCACAATTTTACATTTAGGTATAAAACCGATTTTCTGGCATGTACACATTTAGAAATCCATACCAAGTTGCTTCAAATCATTATCTTCACATATTAAAGTTAATTAACCTTCTTCATCTTACTGAAGTTCGCATAATGCCATAACGACAGTGGATTTGAAAAATTTCCACAATTTTACATTTAGGTATAAAACCGATTTTCTTGCATATACACATTAAGAAATCCATATCAAGTTGCCTCAAATCATTAACTTCACATATTAAAGTTAATTAACCTTCTTCATCTTACTGAAGTTGACATAAAGCCATAACAGCAGTGCATTTGGAAAAATTCCACAATTTTACATTTAGGTATAAAACCGAATTTCTTGCATGTATACATTTAGAAATCCATATCAAGTTGCTTCAAATTAATAAAATCACATATTAATGTTAATTTACTTTCTTCATCTTACTAAAGTTAGCACAAAGCCATAACGGCAGAGCATTTGGAAAAATTCCAAAATTTTACATTTAGGTATAAAACCGATTACCTTGCATATACACATTTAGAAATCCATATCAAGTTTTTCAAATCATTAAATTCACATATTAAAGTTAATTAACTTTCTTCATCTTACTAGAAGTTGACATAAAGCCATAACGGCAGGCATTTGGAAAAATTCCACAATTTTACATTTAGGTATAAACCGATTTTTTTGCATATACACAAACGGTAATCTAAGTTGGATTGCTTCAAATCATTAGCTTCGCTAATTAGAGTTAATTAACTTTCTTCATCTTACTAAAGTTGACATAAAGCCATAACGGCAGTGTATTTGGAAAAATTCCACAATTTTACATTTAGGTATAAAACCGATTTTCTTGCATGTACACATTTAGAAATCCATATCAAGTTTCCTCAAATCATTAACTTTACATATTAAAGTTAATTAGCTTTCTTCTTCTTACTAAAGTTGACATAAAGCCATAACAGCAGGGCGTTTGGAAAAATTTTTAAAACTTTACATTTAGGTATAAAATCGATTTACTTGTATATACACATTTAGAAATCCATATCAAGTTGCTTCAAATCATTAACTTTACAGATTAAAGTTAATTAACTGTCTTCATCTTACTAAAGTTGACATAAAGCCATAACGGCAGTGCATTTGGAAAAATTCCACAATTTTACATTTAGGTATAAAACCGATTTTCTTGCATATACACATTTAGAAATCCATATCAAGTTGCTTCAAATCATTAGCTTCGTACATATTAAAGTTAATTAACTTTCTTCTTCTTACTGAAGTTGGCATAGAGCCAAAACGGCAGTGCATTTGGAAAAATTCCATAATTTTACAATTAGGTATAAAACCGATTTCCTTGCATATACACATTTAGAAATCCATATCAAGTTGCTTCAAATCATTAACTTCACATATTAAAGTTAATTAACTTTCTTCATCTTACTAAAGTTGACATAAAGCCATAACGGCAGTGCGTTTGGAAAAATTCCATAAATTTACGTTTAGGTATAAAACCGACTTTCTTGCATGTACACATTTAGAAATCCATATCAAGTTTCTTCAAATCATTAACTTCACATATTAAAGTTAATTAACTTTCTTCATCTTACTAAAGTTGACATAAAGCCATAACGGCAGTGCATTTGGAAAAATTCCACAATTTTACATTTAGGTATAAAACCGATTTTTCTTGCATATACACATTTAGAAATCCATATCAAGTTGCTTCAAATCAGCTTCACATATTAAAGTTAATTAACCTTCTTCATCTTACTAAAGTTGACATAAAGCCAAAACGGCAGTGCATTTGGAAAAATTCCACAATTTTACATTTAGGTATAAAACCGATTTTCTTGCATATACACATTTAGAAATCCATATCAAGTTGCTTCAAATCATTAACTTTACTTATTAAAGTTATCTAACTTTCTTCATCTTACTAAAGTTGACATAAAGCCATATCGGCAATGCATTTGGAAAAATTCCACAATTTTACATTTAGGTATAAAATTGATTTTTTTGCATATAAATTTAGAAATCCATATCAAGTTTTTCAAATCATTAACTTCACATATTAAAGTTAACTAACCTTCTTTATCTCATTGACATAGAGCCAAAACGACAGTGCATTTGAAAAAATTCCACAATTTTACATTTAGGTATAAAACCGATTTTCTTGCATATACACATTTAGAAATCCATATCGAATTGCTTCAAATCATTAACTTTACATATTAAAGTTAATTAACATTCTTCATCTTACTAAAGTTGACATAAAGCCATAACGGCAGTGCATTTGAAAAAAATTCCACAATTTTACATTTAGGTATAAAACCGATTTTCTTGCATATATACATTTAGAAATCCATATCAAGTTGCTTCAAATCATTAACTTTACATATTAAAGTTAATTAACTTTCTTCTTTTTACTGGAGTTGACATAAAGCCATAGCGGCAATGCATTTGGAAAAATTCCACAATTTTAAATTTAGGCATAAAACCGATTTTCTTGCATATAAACATTTAGAAATCCATATCAAGTTGCTTCAAATTATTAACTTTACATATTAAAGTTAATTAACCTTCTTCATCTTACTAAAGTTGACATAAAGCCAAAACGGCATTGCATATGGAAATATTCCATAATTTTACATTTAGGTATTAAATCAAATTTTTTGCATATACTCATTTAGAAATCCATATCGATTTGTTTCAAATCATTAACTTCACATATTAAAGTTAATTAACCTTCTTCATCTTACTGAAGATGACATAAAGCCATAACGACAGTGCATTTGAAAAAATTCTACAATTTTACATTTAGGTATTCAACAGATTTTCTTGCATTTACACATTTAGAAATCCATATCAAATTGCTTCAAATTATTAACTTTACATATTAAAGTTAATTAACCCTCTTCATCTTACTCAAGTTGACATAAAGCCATAACAGCAGTGCATTTGGAAAAATTCCACATTTCTAGATTTAGGTATAAAACCGATTTTCTTGCATGTACACATTTAGAAATCCATATCAAGTTGTTTCAAATTATTAAATTCACATATTAAAGTTAATTAACCATCATCTTTACTCAAGTTGACATAAAGCCACAACGACAGTGCATTTGAAAAAATTTTACAACTTTACATTTAGGTATAAAACCGATTTTCTTGCATATACACATTAAGAAATCCATATCGAATTGCTTCAAATCATTAGATTCAAATATTAAATTTAATTAACCCTCACCATCTTACTCAAGTTGACATAAAACCATAACGGCAGTGCATTTGGACAAATTCCACAATTTTACATTTAGGTATAAAACCGATTTTCTTGCATATATACATTTAGAAATCCATATCAAGTTTTCTCAAATCATTAACTTTACATATTAAAGTTATTTAACCTTCTTCATCTTACTGGAGTTGACGTAAAGCCATAACGGCAGTGTATTTGGAAAAATTCCACAATTTTACATTTAGATATAAAACCGATTTTCTTGCATTGTATACATTTAGAAATCCATATCAAGTTACTTCAAATCATTAGCTTCACATATCAAAGTTAATTAAGCCTCCTCCATTCCTCTTACCAAAGTTGACATAAAGTCATAACAGCAGTACATTTGGAAAAATTACACTAATTTACATTTAGGTGTAAGCCGATTTTCTCACTAATACACATTTAGAAATTCATATGGAATTGCTTCAAATCATTAGCTTCACATATTAAAGTTAATTAACTTTCATCATCTTACTCAAGTTGACATAAAGCCAAAACGGCAGTGCATTTGGAAAAAGTCCACTATTTTACATTTAGGTATAAAACCGATTTTGTTGCATATACACATTTAGAAATCCATATCAAGTTGCTTCAAATCATTAACTACACATATTTAAGATAATTAACTTTGTCATCTTACTGAAGTTGACATAAAGCCATAACGGCAGTACATTTGGAAAAATGACACTAATTTACATTTAGGTATAAACCGATTTTCTCGCATATACACATTTAGAAATTCATATGGAATTGCTTCAAATCATTAGCTTAACATATTAAAGTTAATTAACCCTCACAAACTTACTCAGGTTGACATAAAGCCAAAACGGCAGTGCATTTAGAAAAATCACACTATTTTACATTTAGGTATGAAACCGATTTTGTTGCATATACACATTTAGAAATCCATATCAAGTTGCCTCAAATCATTAACTTCACATATTAAAGTTAATTAAGCTTTTTCGTCTTACCGAGGTTGACATAAAGCCATAACGGCAGTACTTTTGGAAAAATTACACTAATTTACATTTAGGTATAAGCCGATTTTCTCGCATATACACATTTTGAAATTCATATGGAACTAGCTGTTACCCTGTGCGTTTCGCTACACCTAAATCAATTAAAACTCTTAAGGGTTTTTACTTTGTGTTTTATTTATTGTTGTAAAACTGTTATTTATTTATAACTCATTTATAAAACATATTGGTATACAACATTTTTGGTTTTTCCACCTGGCGCGTAAATGAATAAGCACCTTGGTGTTTCCACTCTCGAGCATGCGACGAACAATTGGCCGTGGGAGAATCACGGTTCTTCCAAATTGACGCCGCACACTTGAAACCTTTGCCCTTGCGATTTGTTGATGGTCATCGCAAAGGCAAGACGTACTGGGAACTGCAAGCGCTTAAATTCAAACGGCATGTCTGTTGGAATCATGGGAATGCGTGGTAACAGTACAACTTCACCTGCTGCCTTGCCATTTAGTATTCTTGCTTCAATCAAATTTGGCCACAATTTTTTTACTGAAAGTCTTGTGCCATTACACAAAGTCGGTGGCTTCAGATGTCGTAGAAGTATAATGAGTGAACCGACTTTCAGGACTAAACGATGCGGTGGCAGACCGGGGGGATCCAAAGAATTCAAGAATTCAGTTGGATAATTGACTACTTCATCTTGATTTAAAACGCTATCAATCAATGTACATATATGTTGTAGCTTCTCCTGGCAGTTTTTCTTGAATGGCAAAATTGATTTCGTTGACGTGTACATTTTTCGGTGCCAATATTGCGCGTTCACTTAAATAATCGTGGCGTTGATAGTGTTTAACAATATTCGGAAATACACTTTCAGTCAATTCTTCTTTCGATTGTAAAAGTGTACAAAAGTTGTTCGGCAATGTGATCAAACCGGTATCATCGATTGGTATTTTGCCTTCGCCAATGTCCAACAACTGCTTCGAAAACGCCGCTGCGGATCGATCATTTTGCAATTGGACTCACATGTTGATGGTAAGAGTCAGCCTTTGAACATGTCTCCACAAAACTGACGATTTTAAACATACGTTTATTTCGCGGCAGGAGTTGATCGAGGAATGACTGAAAAAGTTTGCCGAAAATCGCCGGATAATAAAACTAATGCACCGCCAAAAATTTGTTGCTTTTGGCGTAAATCTTGCATTGTTCTATTGAATGCTTCTAATTACTTTTTGTTAGCCATTTGGCACTCATCCCATAGAACTATTCCATCTCCTCGCAAAACTTTTGCCATTGTTGAATTCCTCGATATGTTGCACGTTGGTGTTTCAGCGACTTGGATGTTCAACGGTAATTTCAACGCAGAATGTGCCGTTCGGCCGCCATCAAGTAGAGTAGCAGCGATGCCTGAAGAAGCAATTGCCAGCGCAATTTTCTGCTATGACCGTATAGTAGCAAGAATCAAAGAGATCAGAAACGTTTTCCCTGTACCACCGGGCGCATCAAGAAAGTAGAATCCACCGGCGTTATTGCCAACCGCTCGTATAATCTTATCATAAGAATTTTTCTGCTGAATGTTCAATTTGGTAATGTTAGCTTGTATGAAAGAACGCAATTCATTGCAATCGTATTGTTGTTCACGCTGAAGCTCATGGTCAATGATTGGGCGCAGTAATGCCAAGTTGCGCTAATGCCTTATTCGCAATTGTAAGGGACGGACCTTCAACCAATAACAAAGCAGAATTATACATTTGTAATGTATATAGCAAGTCTGCGTCCGATGCTCGATTACGCGCCAAAATTAATAAGTCCTCGGTCATGCAGTCTTTGTAATTATTCCACAGTTATTGCGGATTTGACGGAAAGCATGTAGATATTATTATGGCGAATAGTACGCGTATTTGTTTTGTATGAGATGAGAGTGATGCATTATGAAGTGCGGTGTCCCAATGCATATCATCTTCTAACAAATGCAATCGCTGACATGCATCACGATACGTCGCACACAACTGACCGTCAACAGTTTTCAAATCATCAAATGATCTTGGTCCGCGCACGTTGACTAATAGCAGACGCAAAGAAAAACATTCGGCGTTGTTCGGATGGATGGTGTAAATGCGTCTTATGGCATCGGTTTTACGGACATTTGGATAACCCCTTGCTTTTGACATTGAAATGTTTTCGATGATGGATTTCAAGTGAAATATTGTGGTATTTCGGAATATAGCAATGTTCTTGCAAATTCATCGTTTTCACACAACTCGAAAAAGGTAGTTAGTGTTGTCCCCGGTGGTCGTGCTAGACCCACCAACAGTGTATTTACGAACCGCATGGAAGCACTTACGAAACAATAACAATACTCACTTGCTTTGTGTGTGTTGCACGGTCAGCAGAAAGACACAAAATCGGTTCGAATAAATGTAGCATATCGATGGAATTAAATCTGGAAAAAACACACAATGTTGAAACACTTTTTTTCACACACACACCGCATTTTCAAGCGAAAATCGAACCGCATTGCATCACATATGAAACAACAACAATACTTACTTGCTTTGTGTCAGAATGTCAATCACGTTGAAATCTGAGAAAAATACACACAATGTTGAAACATTTTTTTTTGATACACTCAGTGCATTCGGAACACTTACGTTCCGTATGTCTTGTTAGCTTGACAGTCATCAATAGAAAGAACGAATGACAGGCAAAAACGATCAACATGCGATGTCAATGTTTTTTATTAATTGTAAACATCCGCCAGTTCTTTCTTTTTTTGCTTTTTTTTTGCTTTTTGCAAAACGTGCAATGATACACACATAAAATTTCTTATGTGCACCCTCCAAACAGAACCCCTGTTCATTGAAATCGGGCAAGCCGTCTAGGAGGAGTATGCGAACAGGAAATTTTGCCACTTAATTTTATATATATAGATTGATTCAAATCATTAGCTTCACTTATTAAAGTTTATTAACCTTCCTTGTCTAACTAACGATCACATAAAGCCATAACGACAGTGTATTTGAAAAAATTCTACATTTTTACATTTAGGTATAAAACCAATTTTCTTTTATATACACATTAAAAATCCACATCGAAATGCTTCAAATCATTAGCTACACATATTAAAGTTAGTTAACCCTCACCATCTTACTCAAGTTGACATAAAGCCATAACGGCAGTGCATTTGAAAAAATTCCACAATTTTACATTTAGGTATAAAACCGATTTTGTTGCATATACACATTTAGAAATCCATATCAAAATGCTTCAAATCATTAACTTTACATATTAAAGTTAATTAAGCTTTTTTCTCCCACCGAGGTTGACATAAAGCCATAACGGCAGTACATTTAGAAAAATGACACTAATCTACATTTAGGTATAAACCGATTTTCTCGCATATGCACGTTAAGACAGTCATATGGAATTGCTTCAAATCATTAGCTTCACATGTTAAAGTTAATTAACCCTCACCATCTTACTCAGGTTGACATAAAGCCATAACGGCAGTGCGTTTGGAAAAATTCCACAATTTTACATTTAGGTATAAAACCGATTTTCTCGCATATATACATTAAGAAATTCAAATCGAATTGCTTGAAATCATTAACTTTTCATAATAAAGTTAATTAACCCTCACCATCTTACTCAAGTTGACATAGTAGCAGTGCATTTGAAAAAATCCCACATTCATATCTTTATTTATTAAATCGAATTTTTTGTTTATACTGATTTAGCAATTTATATCGAGTATTTTCAAATCAGTAACTTCACATATGTAAGTTATTTAACCTTCTTTATCTTACTGAAGATGACATAAAGCCATAAGGGCAGTGCATTTGGAAAAATTACACTATTTTACATTTAGAAATAAGAACCGATTTTCTTGCATATACACATTTAGTAATCGACATCGAATTGCTTCAAATAATTAGCATCACACATTAAAGTTAATTAACACTCACCATCTTACTCAAGTTGACATAAAGCCATAACGGCAGTGCATTTAAAAAAGATCCACAATTTTACATTTAGGTATAAAACCGATTTTCTCGCATATACACATTTATAAATTCATATCAATTTGCTTCAAATCATTAGCTTCACATATTAAAGTTTACATATAAAAGTTAATTAACCCTCACCATCTTACTCACGTTGACATAAAGCCATAACAGCAGTGCATTTGGAAAAATTCCGCAATCTTTTATTTAGGTATTAAATCGAATTTTTTGTTTATTCTCATTTAGCAACCTATACCGAATTGTTCCAAATCATTAACTTTACATATTAAAGTAGATTAACCTTCTTTGTCTTACTGAAGATCATATAAAGCCATAACGGCAGAACATTTGGAAAAATTACAGTATTTTACATTTAGGTATAAAAACAATTTTGCTGCATATACACATTTAGAAATCCATATCACGTTGCTTCAAATCATTAACTTCACATATTAAAGTTAATCAACCTTCTTCATCTTACCAAAGTTACATAAAGCCAAAACGGCAGAACATTTGGAAAAATTGCACTATTTTACATTTAAGTGCAAAACCGATTTTGTTGGATATACGCATTTAGAAATCCATATCAAGTTGATTCAAATCATTAACTGCACATATTAAAGTTAATTAACATTCTTCATTTTACTGAAGTTGACATTAAGCCAAAACGGCAGTGCATTTGGAAACATTCCAAAATTCTATAATTGCATATACACATTTAGAAATTCATATCGAATTGCTTCAAATCATTAGCTTCACATATTAAAGTTAATTAACTCTCGTTATCTTCCTCAGGTTGACATAAAGCCATAACGGCAATGCATTTGGAAAAACTCCACAACTTTGCATTTGTGTAGAAAACCGATTGTCTTGCATGTACACATTTAGAAATCCATATCAAGTTGCTTCAAATTATTAACTTTACATATTAAAGTAAATTAACCCTCACCATCTTACTCAAGTTGATATAAAGCCATATCAGCAGTGCATTTGGAAAAATTCCACAACCTTTTATTTATTTAGTAAATCGAATTTTTTGTATATACTCATTTAGCAATTTATATCGAGTTGTTTCAAATCATTTACTTCACATATGCAAGTTATTTATTCTTCTTTATCTTACTTAAGACGACATAAAGCCACAACGGCAGTGCATTTGGAAAAATTCTACAATTTTACATTTAGGTATAAAACCGATTTTCTTGCATGTACACATTTCGAAATTCATATCAAGTTGCTTCAAAATCATTAACTTCATATATTAAAGTTAATTAACATTCTTCATCTTACTCAAGTTGACATAAAGCCATAACAGCAGTGCATTTGGAAAATTCCGCAATCTTATATTTAGGTATTTAATCGAATTTTTTGTATATACTAATTTAGCAATCTATGTCGAGTTGTTTCAAATCAGTAACTTCACATATGTAAGTTAATTAACCTTCTTTATCTTACTGAAGATGACATAAAGCCATAACGACAGTGCATTTAAAAAAATTCTACAAATTTACATTTAGGTATAAAACGATTTTCTCGCATATACACATTTAGAAATTCATATCGAATTGCTTCAAATTATTAACTTTACATATTAAAGTTAATTAACTCTCACCATCTTACTCAGGTTGTCATAAAGCCATAACAGCAGTGCATTTGGAAAAATATCACAATTTTATATTTAGGTATTAAAACCGAATTTTTTGTTTATTCTCATTAAGCAACCTATACCGAGTTGTTCCAAATCATTAACTTTACATATTAAAGTTAACTAACCTTCTTTGTCTTACTGAAGATCATATAAAGCCATAACGACAGTGCATTTGAAAAAATTCCACTAATTTACATTTAGGTATAAAACCAATTTTCTTGCATATTCACATTTAGAAATCTATATCAATCGTATTGTTGTTCACGCTGAAGCTCATGGTCAATGATTGGGCGCAGTAATGCCAAGTTGCGCTAATGCCTTATTCGCAATTAAGCAGAATTTTACATTTGTAATGTATATATGTAGCAAGTCTGCGTCCGATGCTCGATTACGCGCCAAAATTAATAAGTCCTCGGTCATGCAGTCTTTGTAATTATTCCACAGTTATTGCGGATTTGACGGAAAGCATGTAGATATTATTATGGCGAATAGTACGCGTATTTGTTCTTATGAGATGAGAGTGATGCATTATGAAGTGCGGTGTCCCAATGCATATCATCTTCTAACAAATGCAATCGCTGACATGCATCACGATACGTCGCACACAACTGACCGTCAACAGTTTTCAAATCATCAAATGATCTTGGTCCGCGCACGTTGACTAATAGCAGACGCAAAGAAAAACATTCGGCGTTGTTCGGATGGATGGTGTAAATGCGTCTTATGGCATCGGTTTTACGGACATTTGGATAACCCCTTGCTTTTGACATTGAAATGTTTTCGATGATGGATTTCAAGTGAAATATTGTGGTATTTCGGAATATAGCAATGTTCTTGCAAATTCATCGTTTTCACAACTCGAAAAAGGTAGTTAGTGTTGTCCCCGGTGGTCGTGCTAGACCCACCAACAGTGTATTTACGAACCGCATGGAAGCACTTACGAAACAATAACAATACTCACTGGTTTGTGTGTGTTGCACGGTCAGCAGAAAGACACAAAATCGGTTCGAATAAATGTAGCATATCGATGGAATTAAATCTGGAAAAAACACACAATGTTGAAACACTTTTTTTCACACACACACCGCATTTCCAAGCGACAATCGAACCGCATTGCATCACATATGAAACAACAACAATACTTACTTGCTTTGTGTCAGAATGTCAATCACGTTGAAATCTGAGAAAAATATACACAATGTTGAAACATTTTTTTTGATACACTCAGTGCATTCGGAACACTTACGTTCCGTATGTCTTGTTAGCTTGACAGTCATCAATAGAAAGAACGAATGACAGGCAAAAACGATCAACATGCGATGTCAATGTTTTTTATTAATTGTAAACATCCGCCAGTTCTTTCTTTTTTTGCTTTTTTTTTGCTTTTTGCAAAACGTACAATGATACACACATAAAATTTCTCATGTGCACCCTCCAAACAGAACCCCTGTTCATTGAAATCGGGCAAGCCGTCTAGGAGGAGTATGCGAACAGGAAATTTTGCCACTTAATTTTATATATATAGATTGATTCAAATCATTAGCTTCAGTTATTAAAGTTTATTAACCTTCCTTGTCTAACTAACGATCACATAAAGCCATAACGACAGTGTATTTGAAAAAATTCTACATTTTTACATTTAGGTATAAAACCGATTTTCTTGCATATACTACACTTTTAGAAATCCATATCGAAATGCTTCAAATCATTAGCTACACATATTAAAGTTAGTTAACCCTCACCATCTTACTCAAGTTGACATAAGAGCCATAACGGCAGTGCATTTGAAAAAATTCCATAATTTTACATTTAGGTATAAAACCGATTTTGTTGCATATACACATTTAGAAATCCATATCAAAATGCCTCAAATCATTAACTTTACATATTAAAGTTAATTAAGCTTTTTTCTCCCACCGAGGTTGACATAAAGCCATAACGGCAGTACATTTAGAAAAATGACACTAATCTACATTTAGGTATAAACCGATTTTCTCGCATATGCACGTTAAGAAATCCATATCAATTGCTTCAAATCATTAGCTTCACATGTTAAAGTTAATTAACCCTCACCATCTTACTCAGGTTGACATAAAGCCATAACGGCAGTGCGTTTGGAAAAATTCCACAATTTTACATTTAGGTATAAAACCGATTTTCTCGCATATACACATTAAGAAATTCAAATCGAATTGCTTGAAATCATTAACTTTTCATAATAAAGTTAATTAACCCTCACCATCTTACTCAAGTTGACATAGTAGCAGTGCATTTGAAAAAATCCCACATTCATATCTTTATTTATTAAATCGAATTTTTTGTTTATACTGATTTAGCAATTTATATCGAGTATTTTCAAATCAGTAACTTCACATATGTAAGTTATTTAACCTTCTTTATCTTACTGAAGATGACATAAAGCCATAAGGGCAGTGCATTTGGAAAAATTACACTATTTTACATTTAGAAATAAGAACCGATTTTCTTGCATATACACATTTAGTAATCGACATCGAATTGCTTCAAATA
>NW_026090725.1:0-13508 GCF_024586455.1 Bactrocera neohumeralis
AAAAAAGTATTGTGTCGTGTGTTTGTGACTTACTAAATATGCCTCCAATAATTAGGCGGTGCGAAGTTCGCCGGGTCAGCTAGTTTTATAATAAAAATATATTCATATATGTCACGGTCTCCTTTAGTTTCATATTATTGTATTATTGCACTTCATATTACATTTCTTATTTTTCAATACCAGTTTCGTTCACATAATGGTGGGGAAGATTCGACAACTGCAACAAAGAGTGTAAGTAAAACTACTTAATAATTAAATGTAGTAACAAAAATCAAATTTTTAAAAATACATATTCAAAGAATATTTTAATTTAAAGTATTGGGAAAAAACAAATTAATTTAGATTTGTAATGGGAATATATTTTGTTCCTTTTAACTTTATTTCCGTAAAACTATCATACAAAACCCGATTAACCTATGTATTTATTTTCTTACATTAAAAAGCAATATATTTCTAAATTTATACTTGTATTAGTACGGCAACTGTGTTGACGTTTAATTAAAAGTATTTATATAAATAAGATTAAAGTTTCTGGATAAGTTTACTAAACTCATACTTATTGTTGTGTTCCATTTTCAATATCATTTACTCCCGCATAATAGAGGAGAAGGGTCGACAACTAAGACTAAAAATGTAAGTAAAACTAAAGGAAATACATATTACTAATTGAGGAGCCCGATCACGGTTTGTTGTGTTCAATATGAACAAAATCGAATATGCTTATGAAGAAAAACGCAAACACACACAGGGTAAAAATTTGAATAATACTTAAAAATTTTAAAATGATAGATACAAACTTTCATATTTTGTATTAATAATGTTGATTTTTTTATATGATTAGTTTTATAATAAAGTTTGTATCAAATGAGTAATTTAGTTGATAACATTTGAGATAATTTTGAAAAATACATAATATTTTTTGCTGTAACTATTATAAAATTGAAATATAATAAATTTTCAGTTGCAATTTCTTGTTATTTTAAAATTACTAATTTATTAAATTGCATTTATTCATATTTAGCCTTTTCATCTCCAAGGCGGACTAACTATCGCAATTCAATTCTCAAAATCGACGTTTGTGGTCAGGATGAAATATCAATTTTTGAATTCATTACATAATATTTAAAATTACGCTCCATATATCAACCAATGTGTGAGTTATCTTAATTAAATTAAGTGGGTGTGTTTCTCTCCTTACTAAGCTCTCTGTGATTAAGTTCGATAGCAATGGGGTAGTACTTGCCTAGTCCCATTTTACTAATACCAGGATTTTTTTATCACCTGATCAACTTTTTTTCATAAATATTTTTTATAATATTTGAGGTTTGTAATGAGGCTTACTGTCATCCGTTTCTGTTAATAATATTTAGTTATGCCAAAAATATATGTGCTTAAAGGGAGACGATGGGAGTGGCACCACTTTTTGTTTAATTGCCTCAGTGTCTTTAGTTACCTTTTGACCGAAAATGTCGGTCAATGTGTGAGATCTACAATTGAAATTAAAAGAGAATCCTTTCAAGATAGTAGGAATCCTGTGTTTCAAAAATGTGTTGATCTTTGTGCTAAAAATATATAGAAATCGGGCTTAAACTTGACCTAGCTCGCAAAACATTATGATCCGGATTTCCGAACATCCATAGATTGGTGGTTGCATGCGAGGTACCTTAATGAAGCCTAGAGAATATATTTTCAGAATGTGGCATGATAATAATTAATAGATAAAATGGGTCGATACTATCCCAACTCAAACATACTACGCATAGTGATTTTAATTTTTCTAAAACATCTTATACAAACTTTGTCATCCAGTGTATGGGTTAGATAGAAATTACAAAAGGCTTTCCAATCTAAACAGGATTCTTAGAACAAAAACAGAACAAATGTTTTTTTCGGCAAAATCATTTATTTTATTCAAAATAGTCTCCTTCTGCTTCAATACAGCTTTTCGCACGATCCAAAAATATGTCGAACGAGTGTTTTAACTCGTTGACCGTGGTTAATGGTTAAAATGTTACTTTTGGTCAAATAATCGTGATTCGAATGTTGTATTCTGAGCAATATTTGGTAGCCAGTCAATTTGTGCGGAACAAACCGTGCACAGATCTTTCTTATCCCAAAAAAAGTGCGATAAATCGATGTTTGAAGATGTTCAATTCCGTTTCCATGTTTCCAGTTTCGATGAAATTTCCAGTGATCACGGATTTTGATTGGCTCACATGTTGATCGTCATTTAAGTCCTCTCGACCACTTTGAAAACGTTGAAACCACTCACGTACTTTGCTACGGGGTAGGCAATTGCGTTTCGGTAAGAGTTTTACCAATTTTAAAACAAAATTTAATGTCGGCTCTTTGTTCGAAGCTCAGTTTCACACCGATAACACAAACATACTGACACTTAAAACGCAATAACTTCACTACAAGTTGCAAAAGTGTAAAATTTTCGGTTACACCCGAATTTAGCTCTTTTTTACTTGTTTAAAATGATGTTTTGCCAACACATAAAGGTATGTCACTATCATTGATCTTTGACAGTTCAAGGGGGTGAAATGCTTGGTTACTACCGAATTTAACTCTTCTTTATAAGTATGCACACTGGGGCTACAGGTGTGTGAACTAAAACCAGCTGTACAAAATATATATCCCAGAGATTTTTTTTAATCAAAAGAAACTTTTTATTTGTGGTGGACAACTCCTGTTTATTATTTATTTCATCTATATCTATATATATAAAAGAAAGTGCTGTTAGTTACTACGCTTATAACTGGAGAACGCCTGGACCGATATAGGTGATTACCAGCAATTCGGACAGGTCTCCGCCCAAACAAGGATAATACTTATGAAAATTCTGAAAAATTTTCCGAAAAAAAATTATAAAGAAAATAAATTTTCAAATACAATTTTAAAAAGGAAATAAAAACGAACATGATTTTAAATGCTGGCGCATAACTCAAAAACACCTGGACCAATTTTGCCAATTCTTTTTTTAAAATGTTCGTTGAGGCTCAACGATGGTTTTTATGGCGAAACATTTCGAATAATTTCCCGAAAACCCCTAAAAAGAGCGCTTTTCTTTTTCCCATACAATGCTCCAGAACAGCTGAACCAATCTTGATGAAATTTTCAGAGGTTGTACGCTGTGGATCGAGGAAAGTTTAGAAATAACAAGTAAGGAAGGGCTAAGTTCGGGTGTCACCGAACATTTTATACTCTCGCATGATAAAGTGATAATCGAGATTTCATTATCCGTCATTTACATATTTTTCAAATACCGTATTTTTGTAAAGTTTTATTCCGCTATCATCATTGGTTCCTAATGTATATATTATACAGAGAAGGCATCAGATGGAATTCAAAATAGTGTTATATTGGAAGAAGGCGTGGTTGTGAACCGATTTCACCCATATTTCGTACATGTCATCAGGGTGTTAAGAAAATATTATATACCGAATTTCATTGAAATCGGTGTAGTAGTTCCTGAGATACGGTTTTTGGTCCATAAGTGGGCGAGGCCACGCCCATTTTCAATTAAAAAAAAAGCCTGGGTGCAGCTTCCTTCTGCCATTTCTTCTGTAAAATTTAGTGTTTCTGTCGTTTTTTGTTAGTCGGTTAACGCACTTTTAGTGATTTTCAACATAACCTTTGTATGGGAGGTGGGCCTGGTTATTATCCGATTTCTTCCATTTTTGAACTGTATATAGAAATGCCTGAAGAAAACGACTCTGTAGAGTTTGGTTGACATAGCTGTAGTAGTTTCCGAGATATGTACAAACAACTTAGTAGGGGGCGGGGCTACGCCCACTTTTCCAAAAAAATTGCGTCCAAATATGCCCCTCCCTAATGCGATCCTTTGTGCCAAATTTCACTTTAATATCTTTATTTATGGCTTAGTTATGACACTTTATATGTTTTCGGTTTCCGCCATTTTGTGGGCGTGGCAGTGGGCCGATTTTGCCCATCTTCGAACCTAACCTTCTTATGGAGCCAAAGAATACGTGTACCAAGTTTCATCATAATATCTCAATTTTTACTCAAGTTACAGCTTGCGGACGGACGGACGGACAGACAGACATCCGGATGTCGACTCTACTCGTCGCCCTGATCACTTTGGTATATATAACCCTATATCTGACTCTTTTAGTTTTAGGACTTACAAACAACCGTTATGTAAACAAAACTATAATACTCTCCTTAGCAACATTGTTGCGAGAGTATAAAAAAACCGTATGCTTTTCGTGAGGAAAAGTCGGAAAGTTGGGCAATTCCAAAAAAATAACTTTTTTTCATATAAAAATTTTTTTTTCAACTTTTTTCCTTTTGTTTCTCAATTGTCAAATTTGTAGTTTGCTTTCTTTATTCTGGTAATTCAAAAAAAATTATTGAAATTTTTTCCGTGAAAACGTTAAGTGTGTTTCACACAAAGTGCTCAATTACAGATTGAAACTTGTTACGATTCCACGAAGAGGTCGCGTTCGTTTTGGCATCAACATAAGTATGTATGTATATTGACAGCCCATGGCACATAACCGAGTATTCCCAGGATGCGATGACATACGAATGAAATTATGGATCCCGGGCAATCAGCAAGCGATCGTCACGATGTCAGAGGACAACTTTTCAAACAACAGTTGGGATGTTTTGTAAACTTTATCTTAAAGCAACGTATATGTGGTGCTGTTAAATGCTGGATGTACTCTGTTGAGTGGCAAAAGAGAGGTTTGCCGCATGCACATATTCTTCTTTGGATGGTGGATGGTGGTTACACCAAATCAAATTGATGAAATCATTTCTGCGGAAATTCCTGATCCAGAGATAGAAGCAGAATTATACGAAACCAATATGGTGCATGTACCTTACGGACATCACAATACCACTTTGGTTTGTATGTCTGACAATAAATGTACGAAACACTATCCAGGTGCTTTTCTTTCGGAAACACAAACTATAAATGATGGATATCCAATGTATCAGCATCGCTCACCAGATGACAATGGCAGAACATTTAGAATTAAATTTAGAGGCGTGAATATCGAAGTTAACAACACATCGAAGGCGACAACATATGGATCGTACCATATTCGCCACTGTTGTCTAATTCCCATTCAAAAGTCATGTCAATGTTGCGTATTGCAGTTTGGTGTAATCGATAAAATATTCAATTATGAAATGCGAACAAAAGTGATATTGCCGAAGACATTTTACATCGTATTCGCTAAGAGTTGGAAATGGGTAAATTCCGGTTAATACTTCCGGTGGTTTGATATCAATTTCATCTTCCCTTTACCAATTTTCTAAAGGTGAACTCATCACGAATATTCGGACATTGGACAAATTATCGTAACTACAATTCCTTAAGTGCACGAGCAATGTTAGCTGCCAAAAATACCGATGTTGTTGACTTAAACTGGAAGATTCAAAGTCAAATTACGGGAGACTTGCGCTCATGCAAGTTGATCGATCGTGGAATTTCTAAATTCTTTGAATAGGCTTGGTATGCCACCGCATCATTTGCGTCTCAAAGTTGGATCTGTCGTTATTATGTTCCACAATATTCAGGGGCCGAAACTGTGTAATGGAACCTGACTGATTGTGACGCAGCTATCGAATACAAATGGGCAGAATGCTTGATTCTACGAACTACTCTGAGTTCTAACGATTTGCCATTTCAGTTCAAACATATTCAGTTTCCATTGAAAATTGCATTTGAGACACAAGGATAGTCGCATAGTGTATGGTATACATTTGGAAATGCTATGTTTTTCACTCGGCCAGATAGACGTGGCCTGCTCACGAGTTGAAAAACCATCTTTTCTATACACTGGAACAGAAACCAAAAAATGTTATTTATCAAGCTGCGATACATTAAAAAAAAAAGGTGCGTGGAGTCCCTACGCGCGGATGAAGTTATACTTCTTAGTGATATTTCAAGAAATGCATATCATTTTATATGAAAGAAAACTAGAAAAGTTCACATTTTATAAATTTATTATGCACATTAAATGAAGAATAAAGCAAAGTGTAAATGAAGGAACTTTGACTAGAAAAGTAGTTCTGTCTCTTCTTTGCGGAAGAGAATATGCAGCGTAATCATCTCTCTTTTGTAATCCATCAACACGCGTTGATGGCCCAGCAGTTATCGGCGAATTGACGCCCGTTGATTCATCAGTAGTTGTAGATGCTCCCGCAGAGATTGATGGAACGGCAAACGTTGAATCTTTTTTTACGCGCTCTCTGATATTCCGCAGCTGTTTTCCTCTTCTTCGTTTGACTGCCAGCTATCATTTCCAATTTTTCGTGCTTGGTATTCACGATAATATTGTGCTGTTTTGCCTCCTCTTGAAACTGCACTAACTTTTCCCGCGGTAAAATCAATTTAAAATCAAAACATTAAAATTTTTGCCAATCTAATTGATATTAGTTTCAAAAGCACAAGTTTAATGCACAAGGTGCATCTATTACGGACAATTGAAATATTCAAGAGAAACTTACGATCACATAACCTGGAATCCGCGTATTATTATGTGTCACTTATTTTATTGTTTATTTAAATCACTATTGACTGTGTACTAATACTACAAATAGTACGTCAATATTATATAGAACACGAATTAATTAGTAAATAAACATCGTCTACAGAAATGATCCTGTGAAATCTTAACTTTTCAACGGCTAGCACAGAGTATTTCAACCAAAAATCACAAAAAATAGTAAAGAATTCACAGAAATTATCACTGTCACTTATTATATTGTTTATTTGAATCACTATTCATTGTGAAGTCTTAACTTTTCATCGGCTAACGCAGCCGTTCAACCTAAAATCACACAAAATAGTTGAGAAATTATCACTGTCACGTCAATATTACATAGAACACGAATTAATAAATAAACACTGTCTAGAAAAATGATCCTGTGAAGTCTTAACTTTTCAACGGCTAACGCACAGTATTTCAACCAAAAATCATACAAAATGGTAGAGTATTCGCAGAAATTATCACTGTCACTTATTATATTGTTTATTTGAATCACTATTCACTGTGAAGTCTTAACTTTTCATCGGCTAACGCAGCCGTTCAACCAAAAATCACACAAAATAAGTGAGAAATCGCAGAAATTATCACTGTCACTTATTATGTTGTTTATTTGAATCACTATTCACTGTGAATTCTTAACTTTTCATCAGCTAACGCAGCCGTTCATCCAAAATTCACACAAAATAGTTGAAAATTCGCAGAAATTATCACTGTCACTTATTATATTGTTTATTTGAATCACTATCACTATTCACTGTGAAGTCTTAACTTTTCATCAATCAATATTACATAGCACACGAATTAATAAATAAACACTGTCTACAGAAATGATCCTTTGAAAGGCTAACGCAGAGTATTTCAACCAAAGGTCACATAAAATAGTTGAGAATTCGTAGAAATGAAAGACAAACGAAAGAAAAAGGAGTATAACTTCAATAATGCACAAGCATACAAACATACATATGGGCACACATGTGAATAGTCACCTCGTCATCGCGGAGAATATGAAGAGACAGAAATATATGTATTTACGGCAGCGTTGTCCACGGCCTATGGGCACAATAGCGCACGAGCAGTGCCAGACAGGGCTAGCTTGGGCTACTGTGGGGGTCAGCAGGTGGCGGATAGTTGAACGGCCTCCAGATATGAAGGTTAGCTGCGAATAACCAATAAGCAGTCCCCGACCAAAGCAGCAGAGATGGAGGGTATAACTTAAAAGGTTATATCTACCCGACGGAGTCTCTGTGATGGGGCGAACCGACACCGCCCAAAACTACGTGTCAAACAAAGAAAAATCCCGGGAGCGTCTGACTCAGATTGAGCGGCTCGCTGGGCAGCGTCTGCCTCCAGGTCAGGAGCGGCTGAACCAACCAACAACACACGAAAATTGGAATAATTCTTTCAAAACGGATACCAGATTCTAAGCCCAGTAAGACTCTGGTGAATATCTACTGGAAACGGTTTTCAAAATTTATACATTGGAGCTGACAGACGTAGCATTCGGTGACTTTAGTACGCGGAGTGAAATCTTGCCGAAATGGCTCACCGGCTAATGTTGCGTCTGCCTTCCGTCCCCACTAAAACCCCGGCAAGACCTCAAGGTATGTTCGATGCTTGCCGTCATTGAGTTGGCGCTGCAATTTCGGTTGAGCCTTGCTCCCGATTAACGCTGATCTGGCAGTGAACGTATGTACCCATAAGGACCTACGTCAACCCTTGCGTGACCTCCCTGCATTGCAAAGATAATCACGGGATCATCACAGCGATTGCACATAGCGAGCAGAGATAGCGGCCTCGAGGGGGGACCCAACTAAATGAACATGGCCTTTAGACGAAGCTCAAATGTAATGCGAACACCGCCACTACATACCAACCACGAAAGCAGCGCAACAGCAGGTGTTGAACAAGACAAGCAGCTAAATGTAACTCCTATGGCAAGGAAACCCATTACTGGAGGAAATATGCCAGCCTTCTATCAACACGGCGAACAGATTGGCAATCTGGTTACTATGCTGGAGGATGGAAAGAGACGGTCGATCCACCAGGCCATGAAGAACACAATAAGTCGGATAACTTCACTACATGAGCTAGCTGCCTCCGAGCGTGCTACCAATCCAAACCCCTGTGAAAGGAGGGAAAACACGTTCCAAACTTCGCCGTGGTTTGTGATTGCGATGCAAGCGAAGAGGAAGCTTGAAAATGAGAAAGAAACGTCAAAGAGTAAGAGACGAATGACTCTGGTAAAACGCAACAAACGAAAATACCTGACAGTGCAGCCCCTACCCCGGAAGATCAGGCACCTGAATGGCAACTGGTGATAAGCAAGCGTAATAAACCGGAACTGAAAAAAACTGAACCAAAGATCCCAAAACGGAAACTAAAGCGCACAGAAGCCCTGGTGATTTCGAAGAACAGTGAGATGTCTTATGCTGAAATGCTAACGAAAATGAAATCAGACCCCAGACTTCAAGATCTCGGTGACAGCTTGAGCAAAGCAAGGAGAACAGCGGAAGGCGAACTTTTGCTAAAACTTAAAGCAAAAACGAAAGAGCCCTCCAAAATACTCAAAGAACGCGCAGTAGAGGTTAAAGTTCTAGCACAAGCAGTAACTCTAGAAATTAGAGATTTAGATGAGGCAACTACAGCCGAGGAAATATGTATGTCCATAAACGACAAATTTCCCGAAGAAGAGAACGTAGAACGTAGTGCCATCAAAACTACGCGACGGCTTAAAGATGAAACGCAAATTGCCATTATTAGTGCCCCTTTGGCAACATCAAAAAAACTCCTAGGCGCAAACAAAATAAAAATAGGCTGGGTTAATTGTAGGGTCCGGGAAATTACAAGACCTATCCGCTGCTTCAAATGCTTTGAGTTTGGCCATGTATCGCGTAGCTGTAAAAGCAGCAGAGATCTCACCGGCTCTTGCTATAGATGTGGAGGAAAGGGGCATGCCGCAAAAGGATGCAGTAAGGAGCCACTATGTCTCTTATGCCCACAAGGGACAAACAAGCACCCGACTGGTAGCTTTAGCTGCCAAGCTTATAAAAAGGCTGCTGCAAGACCGCAATGATGAGGTGTCTTCAGTTAAATCTAAACCATTGTTCGGCAGCCCAAGCACTGTTGACGAAAACAGCCTTGGACTTTAACACAGACGTACTATTACTTAGTGAACCATATAAGACCCCAAACAATGACAATAACTGGGTCGAGGACAAAGACTCGAAATCTGCGATATGGACCTTTAACAATATTCCTTTTGAAAACACTCAGACTATTAAAGAAAAAGGCTTCGTGTACGCAAAGATAAAGGGCATAAATTTTTATAGTTACTACGCCGCTCCTAGTCTATCCCTTTTTGAATTCCAGGATATGCTCTTAAGGCTCACGTCGCGCGCAAGAGGAAAGACACCGCTAGTCATTGCTGGCGACTTTAATGCATGGGCGGTTGAATGGGGGGCACAGCTCTACTATCATCACTTGCAAACCTTAATCTTGTACTCCTTAACAACGGATACAAGCCAATATTTATCAAAGGAAGAGCGTCATCGTATATTGACATAACCTTCGTAAGCTCGTCGATTGCAGCTCAAACCACATGGAGAGTTTCGTACGTGTATACACATAGTGATCACCAAGCTATAATTTTTGATATCAGTATACAGAATAAGCAAAACACTGGTATTTTCGCACCCAAAAGCGTATTAAGACGCTGGAAAACAAAAGTCTGTGATACAGAAATGCTCGAATACGCCATTAGCCAAGTAAACGAGGATTTACAAGGGAACGCTCGGAACCAGATACAACACATAACAAAATCACTAGTAACGGTAGCCGATGCCACGATGCCACGAAGAAAAGACGGAGGATACAAAGCCCCACTATACTGGTGTCCCGAAGAAATCGCTCAATTGAGAGCTGAATGTCTCAAGCTCCGACGTAGACAACAACGTGCTAGAGGAGAGAGGATTTCGCGGAACTTCTAATAAACTTCCGGAAAAAAGAAAAAAACTCCATAAGGCCATAGCCAAAAGCAAAAGAAACGCCTTTAACCAACTTATCTCATAGGTAGATAACGACCCTTGGGGAAAAGCCTACCAAATCGTGATGAAGAAAATAGGTAGATCAAGAAGCCCACCTATATCTCCCGCAATCCTACGTAAGATAGTCAGTAGTTTATTCCCAAGATGCGAACCCATGCATGTGCCATTCTTCAAATTAACCCGGCCGAAATCGCTGAAGTGTCCCACGAAGAAATACAACATGCGGTGAAAAGAATTAAGGTAGGGAAAGCACCCGGCCTGGACGGAATACCCAATTTCGTATCTAAGCGCATCATCCAGAGAAAGCCAAAATTGTTTCAAAACGCATACACAAGCTGCTTGAAGGAAGGGATCTTCCCCAAATGTTGGAAGCGTCAACGCCTCGTTCTTCTCCCCAAAGGTGATAAACCTCCAGAAGAACCCTCGTCATATCGCCCGTATGTATGTATGCTTGATACGGCTGGAAAAGTTTTTGAGACAATTATCTGCAAGCGACTCGAGAAATATACGGAAGGAGAGCTGGGTTGAACCCAATGCAATTCGGCTTCAGGAAAGGACGAAGCACAGTGGATGCGATAAATGCGGTTACCAGAATAGCGGAAAAAGCATTGGAAGGGAGTAAATGGCGCTGGGGTGACAAAAAATATTGCGTCGTGATTACCCTGGATATCAAATATGCTTTCAATTTAGCGAACTGGACCCTAATCATTACAGCTCTGATAGAGTTAAAGGTTCCGGACAACCTTATCCGAATTGTGGCAAGCTACTTTGACAGCAGAGTATTAGTATACGAAACAGAATGTGGACCTGAAACATATAAAGTCACAGGCGGTGTTCCGCAAGGATCAGTTCTCGGCCCTGTACTCTGGAACGTGATGTATAATGGGGTTCTGAGAGTCGCGATGCCAGATGCGGTAAACATAGTAGGTTATGCGGATGACATTGCGGTCGTAGTAGTAGCGAAAACTCTAGACGAGGCGAAGAACATCGCATGAAAGCATCAGCAATGTTAAAAGATGGCTCGAGACCGCTGGCTTACAACTAGCTGCTCACAAAACGGAGGTTGTTTTGATGAGTAGTCGGAAAAAAGTGGAAACAATTGAGATATGTATTGATGGACATACAATAAAGTCAAGTCCTCATCTAAAATATTTTGGAGTAATCCTGGATCATAGGCTTTCATTTAAGCAGCACCTAATGGCCACACATACCAAAGCGGCGAGGTCCGTGTCGGCAATAGCGAGAATAATTCCCAATATGCGAGGCCCCAAACAACTTGTCAGAAAGCTGCTGACAAGCGTCAGTAGCTCCATCATTCTGTACGCGGCGCCAATTTGGATATCTGCTATTAAACATAGCTCATATATGAGAGGAGTTGCCTCCTAGCAGCAGAACGTTGCTCATCTAACATGTCACCTAGCCAATATAAACAAGAACTGGCAAAAATCAACGAAAAATGGCAGGACAGATGGAATACCTCAACGAAAGGAAGGTGGACCCACTCTCTGATACCCAATATTAGAGAATGGGTTACACGGGATCATGGAGAGGTGAATTACTACCTCACGCAGTTTCTATCTGGTCACGGCTGCTTTAGAAACTATTTGTACAAATTCAAGCATGTGGAATCTCCTCTTTGCATGGACTGCGAAAATTATATAGAAACGGCAAATCACGTACTGGTGAAATGTGTCCGCTTCCAAAAGGAAAGGCAAATACTTTCCGATAAAATAGGAAAGCCCTTACCCATACGTTCAAGGGACGTAGTAAATTTTATGCTAACATCCCACCTAGCATGGGATATGGTATGTGGGATAATAGCATATATTATGCAAAGGCTGCGAGAAGATGAAATCGCTGTAAGACCGAGAGTGCAGTCCCGAGAAGCGGTAAACGTATGACAAAATACCCTATAGGTAGTTCCGCAGGGAAACACAGGTCTGTGGGCAAGGGGGTGCTTCAGCACGTATGCGCTGTATGCGAATCGGGCATAATTGTTGGTACGGGCCAACAATATCTTTTGAAGATTTACACCCACCTTTGGCGTATACATAAAAAAAAAAAAAAGAAAACAAAAAAAACCTCACACCAACATGTCGCGACAAGTGTCTGTGAAAGCACGATTGTGCTACTGTATTCAACTTCGTAGGCACCATTCGGGCAAGAATTCCTGCAAATTGTGTCAAAAGTGTATAAAATATAGGGTGAAAATGGTTTTTTTCTATGGCTTTTAATAAGATGTCTTGTAAATTTACTATCAATTTCCTCAAAAACCGTATTGTGAGAATTTTGGAACTTTAGAATTTGCGGGGCTTCTAGTTCTTTAATTTTATATACTTAATATCGAAGATATTTTGTAAAAATTCACTTCGAAGCACATCATGAAACTAGCAGGCAGGTAGACAAAGGGGGGCGGCAGAACATCCTTGGCCCCGGGCGCCCGAAGTTGTAGCTACGCCACTATATGCCGAAGCATAGAATATGCAGAGACAGAAATACACTCCCAATGAAGAATTTCGTTTTGCTTTTGTTTATGTTTCATTCCATTTTGACAGCGAAAAATGTGTACAAAATAAACCTCTCACACAGAGAACATAAAATTAAAAAAAAATAAAATTTCTTTGATATTCCATAGGAAATTAAATGTTCCATTTTGTATGGAAATATGTATGTAGAACTTTTTTTATTTTTGATTTATTATTTTTCAAAAAATTCTTTAATGTTAATTTGACTGACTAACTAGCTGACCCGGCTAACTTCGCACCGCCTAATTATTGGAGGCATATTTAGTAAGTCACAAACACACGACACAATACTTTTTTAATTTTATTGAAATTTGCTGCTTTTAGATTTTTAGGAATATTAAAGAACTATAGTATAGATACACAGCAAAGAGACGTTAACATTTCAAGTGACATTTTACCATAAACAATTTTTT
>NW_026090726.1:0-11265 GCF_024586455.1 Bactrocera neohumeralis
AATTTGAATGTCATTCAAAAGGATTCAAATATCATTTCACAAGAAAAGGTGTAGTTTCATCGATAACATGCAAGTATATGTGATTCTATTTCATAATAAAGAAAATAAATACAAAATATATTACATTCAAAATCGGAAGATCCCCATATAACTGTTAATACCTACTAAAAGAAGTCAATATGTGAGAAATATACTTAGTTGAAATTCAGATATCATCTGTGGTTTGTCTGTGTATCAAAAATGGGTCGAATAGGGTCAATACTTCCCTTAGCTCCAATATACCTACATAATACATAGTTTTGCTAGCATCTGAAACAATTTCGCCGGCTTTGATTTCCACATACAAGTATAACATGTTCGGTTGGTTTAATTTGAAATTGTTTTTTAAGCAAATCGATTTAAGATCATTTATTTATTTTGGTATTCCGTTTTAAATTGCTGAATTTGTTTTATTTTGTTCCATGTTTACATATTTTATTTACTTAAGTTCACTTTTTAAGTACATGGTAACTAATTTAAATTAGTTTTAGCTTTTAGTTACATGCTTATTTATTTACTTTAAATTAAATGCTAATGAAAGCCCTGTAGTAATGTACCACATGTACCACATTTAGCAGCCTGGTTTACTTCTCCATTTATTGCAATAATATTTCTCTACCTTCATAACATCTTACGTGTGGCATTACAGCACGTAGGCGAGTTTAAATTGAATTCTATGAAATATTCATCGTATTAAGTTGTCAAAACTTGGTCGATTCTGTCAGCAGTATATTTTACACTCTCTACGAGTAAAAGGAAATGAATTTTGTCCCAAGCGGCAAACGTGTGGTATTTTGAGCATTATTAATGGTGGTAAAGTAATATACACATGTACTACACATAAATATGTATATCCAGCTTGCTTTCACATCGAACGAGGTATTCGTATGTACAAATTTACACTTCCTGTAAAAGTTAAAGTATTCCTTGAAAATATTTTTTTATAACTTGCATTGAGATATGGTGACAAACTTTTATGTTTTTTTCAAAAACTAAAATAATAATATCATTGTCGGCTTTAAGACCGCTTTGGACAGTGTAAACGTACATCGTTTTCTTTTGTAACTATATCCAATTTCTTCAGAATATATCGAAAACATATGTGTATTTTTCAGCGAGTCAGAATAAAACATAAATGCTTTTCTTTCCCGTAATGAATTGGGCTTGAATTAAGTGAGTTATGTGAAAGAAATCTTTAGTAAGTGTCGGTTTTCACTTCAGAAGTGCTGGGAGCTGACTGGTTTCAATATCGTTTCAACGACAATCTAATAAAATGTTTGACAAAAATGTATATACTATAAGTCTATTACATTGAAAGCAGCTGTACCGCCATAATCACTGGTCCTCTGTGGGGGTTGGTTTTACATTGACTATTGCCTCACACGCAATTTAAGCTAACGAACCTAAATTTGGTACAGCGGATCATGATTGCGAGGATATCTGTCGTGTAAACCTATCTATGGTAGGGCGTTGGCCCGCAATCACGACCCAGAACCATTCAACGGGTATACTCAAAAGGAGGTGAAAGTGAAGCGGTCACGAATCTACCTAGCCGAATCCAGTCACAAAGCTTTGATATAGACGGTCGTTGAAGAATTTGACCGCATGCTGAGCTCATATAAATAAACTGAACAAAACTTTTCCTTCTCATTACGTCCAGGTTAATGTGTAAAAATGAGAGGCATTTTATGAGTCAAGTAAAGCGCCACGGATTCATTTGGTTGAAAAAGTGACTTATTTGCCATACGTCTCGCACATTTATTTACACATATGTATGTATGTACCTAATGGTTAGTTTCTTAGATGATTGTGCTTCGTATATTAGTACTGATAAGGTTAAAGAAAAGGTTAGGATAAACGTTTGCAATGATGAAACATTATTGATTTAACACATGTGTATTAGACATTAAGTCCATTTAACTTTGTTGAACGAAAGACTTTACTTTTATTGCACCTAAAGCTATAGAACTCCGGGATGAAACATCAATCGCCATCGTGGTTTTGAATTCATTTCGACGTGAGACTTTCCCCTTCTTCTTTATTGGCGTAGATACCGCTTACGCGGTTACAGCAGAGTTTACAACAACGCGCCAGTCATCCTTCCTTTTCAACGTTTGGCGCCAAGTGGAGATTTCAAGTGTAGCCAGGTCTTTCTTCACCTGATCTTTCCAACGGAGTGGAGGTCTTCTTCTTCCTCTGGTTCCCTCGCAGGTACTGCGTCCAACCCTTGTAGCCCCTGTCTTTTAATTCACTGAACTAAGTCAATGTCGTCGTATATCTCTTACAGCTCTTCGTTCTATCAACTGAGGAATTCGCCACTGCTAATGCGCAAAGGGCCATAAATCTTTCTCTTGAAAACTCGTAACGTCAACTCATCAGGTGTTGTTATCGTCTATGCCTCTATAGTTTGGTCCTTATTCGTCGAGAGAGGATTTTACTTTTCAATTGCCTACTCAGTCCGAAGTAGCACCTGTTGAAAAGAGTTATTCTGCGTTGGATATCGAGGTTGACATTGTTGGTGTTAATTCTGGTTCCAAGATAGATGAAATTATCTACGACTTCGAAGTTATGACTGTCAACAGTGAAAAAAGAACCAACTCGCGAATGCAACGATCGTTAATTTGATGGCAGGAGATATTTTGTCTTGCCTCGTTCACTACCAAACTAATTTTCTTCGCTTTAGTGTCCAACTTTGAGGAAGCAGAACTAACGGTGCGGCTGATGAAGCCAATGATATCGATGTCATCGGCATACGCCAGCAGTTGTACACTCTTGTGGAAAATGGTGCCTTCTGTATTCAGCTCTGCAGCTTGAATTATTTTCTCCAAGAGTAGATTGAAGAAGTCGCTCCATAGGGATTCCTCTTGTCTGAAAACTCATTTGGTATCGAATGGGCTGGAGAGATCCTTCCTGATCTTGGCGGAGCTTCTGGTCGGGCAGTGGTACGTCTGCTCCATCGTCCTCAAGTTTCGCCACTGTGCATCATTGCCATTCAGCAGGCTGGAGAAGTGTTCATAATTTTAGTATGCTCTGGGCATCAGTCACTAGTTCACCACTGCGGGTTCTACACGATGTAAAGTTCTGTATATTAAATAGTTTCGTGGTTCTTACACTGGCTTTGAAGCAATATTGGTATTAAAAGAGAATAACAAGTTTTTTATGTTTTAAGTGCCTTAATTCATAACATAATAGCCTTATCGTTAAATTTGTCCTTAGTACATATGTATATTGATTTAGTTACATAGATTTAACTTATTATTGATGTGCAAACTCATTTCAAACGTGACAAGAATGCTGATTCAAGAGATTCTTTAATTACTGTTCTCTTAGGTAACTGTTTTAGTATACGATTGTTCAAAATATAAGTAATTTGCTGGCTTTTCGAAAGGCTGTTTATGTGAGATAAGAATAAAAAATAGTAAATTGAATTGAATGAAATTGATTCGACGAAATACTATACCACCAGTTCACATTACATGAACATATTCTTTATCTGTCATAAATATGTAACATGACACTTACGACCCATATGGTCCGTATTAAGTATCCGTAAGTAACATTATGTGTACTTTGCTAATACTGTCCGCCTTAGGTGGTCCAAAAATGTAACTCATAGATTGTAAGATGAATCTTCCCACTTGGAACATATGTCCTACATATGTCCTATCTCAAGTGGATTGTAGATATACTTCCTAGAATGTAAGATTAATATTTGTATCTAGGCTTAAGCAAAATATTGTATTTAAGAAAATGTAATAAAGAAAACGAGGCAGTTGCCCGTAGTTGCCCACGAAAACTAAACGGAGTTTTTAATTGGCGATCCTGCCAGGAGAATCATAAAACTCCTGTTGGACCAAAACCAAAAAAAAAAAAAAAAACAAACAAAACGCAAACAAGTATCGCGAACTCGCGAGAAAAGAAATACAAAAGTACTAGTGTGTTACTCAAAGCGTACGGTAGCAACTAGAAACGCGCTAAGCAATTAACGGCAAAATAAAAATCGCTAAGAGACATAAGAAAAAATCTCAGCGCCACAATTGAAAAAAAATCGAGTGTTTGCCAACTGCCTATCGAACGCGCCACGTCTATACGGATTACGAGCGAAAAACAAGCTAACGTACGCGTTACAACAATTGAAAAAATAAGTAAAATTGAGAAACAAAAAACTACAACAGTTTCACAAATAAAGTGATTTTAAAATGTGAATTGAAAAACCAAAAACTGAAAGTGAAAATTTTTGAAAATTTCAAACAAATAGAAGAAAGTGCGTGGATCTATAAACTATCCACATAAAAACAAATAAATAAAAAAATTCTGTAAATCAGAAATTTCACCAAAAAACTGATTTCATTTAAACCTCGCACACGGCCGCCAACGACGACCATTGCACAACCAACCGCCAAAATTCGACTTAAAAAGCAACAGCAGCAGCAAAGTCAACAATAGCCGCAACAGTAGTAACAGCAGCAACAGCAGAAATAGCAACAGTAACAACAGTAGCAGTAGAAGCAGCAACATAAAATTAGTTGTAAGTAAGGCTTATACATATGTATTTATTAATTAAATTAAGTAAAAAAAATTGTTTATTGTGAGTATTAATTTGCTTCATGAAACTCACAAATACATATAGTATATAAAAAAGGGCAAACCCGAAAAATAACGATTATAAAAAATAGGCGATAGGAATAAAGAATTTTTAAGAGATCAAGATAATTTTATAATTTTTCAAAATGGCAGTGAATAATTTTACTGTAGACGATATAGCTAGATTAATAGCTACACAAACCGCAAACTTAAGAACTGAGATAGCTCAGTTGAGTAATAGAATTAAAATTCTAACAGATGCGTCACATGTAACTGAGTATGAAACTCAAAGAATTAACGATTCCATAACATGTGACGAAAATTTAGACATAATAAAGTCTTTGCCAGAATTTTCCGGTAAATCTTATGTCAGCTGGAGAGAAGCTGCAAAGAATTCGATGAGCCTATATATTGAAGGTAGTAGAAGGTATTTTGGAGCATTAACTATCCTCCGAAATAAGATTGTAGGTAATGCCAATGATATGTTAACTAATCATGGCACAGTTTTGAATTTAGAAGCAATATTTGCAAGATTAGATTTTGCTTACGCCGACAGACGACCAATTCACGTAATTGATCAAGAAATGAGCGTTATGAGACAAGGATCGACATCCTTAATTGATTATTATAATGAAGTTAATCAGAAATTGACATTACTAATAAATAAAACTATAATGACGCACGGCACCAATTCCGATATTACAAAACAATTAAATATCAAGAATCGAGAAACCGCGTTAAGAACTTTTATAACTGGTTTAAATTACCCTCTAAACCAAATATTATTTACATTAACACCTACCGATTTGCCAAATGCTCTTGCTAAGGCACAAGAACTTCATTCAAATCAAATACGATCGCAATTTGCTTTGCAATTTACTAAAAACAATCATGAAATTGGTTCACGAAACCAGCCTCAAGCTAACCGAAGATATTCGAATTTTCAGAATAACTTAAGGTACCCCCAAACAAATAATAATTCCTACCAAATGTATGCCAATCACCCAGAACCTATGGAAGTGGATCAATCAATCCAATTAACAAATAAACCCAATCAAAGAAACCAACCACACGTGAGGAGTAACAGATATAATTGGCAGACAAATTATCAGCTAACAAATATACCAAAAAGGTCCATTGAAAGTGCACAAATAAGCACACAACCTCAACCAAAAATTCAACGAATTAATAATATTGGTGAGAACCATTTTTTAGGGTAAACTCCGATTTGCCGTATGTTATTAAAACCGATAAAAAAACTGGGCAAATCTTTAGAATTCTCATAGATACGGGGGCAACCAGCTCATATATACGAGCCGGAATTTATAATAATAAAAGCATTTTAGCTATTAAGAAGAAGGTTAGAACCATTCATGGTTCGACCATAATAAAATATTTTCATAATATCAATCTGTTTGGTATACAGGAACGTTTTTATGAAATTAACAATTTAGAGAGCGATCTTTTAATTGGAATTAATTTCCTAAATAAAATCGGAGCGACAATTGATATTCCGAATAGAAAATTGATTTATGGGAATAATAAAACAGAGAAAATAAATTTTCTCAATGATTTAATTATACTAAACCCCTTGGGACAAAAAAGTCCTGAGGCACCCGTCAGTAATAATATTAGCAAAAATGATACTAAGGATAGGAAAATTAATGAAGCAAATGCTCACAACATTTTAAAAATAAATAATGTTGAACATTCTAACGAAGTTGCTGATACGTACAAATGTAATAATAATGAAACGAAAGATATCAACATTTCATTGCTAAGAGAGGATGTTATTGAAATAATAAATAAAGCTCATCAAAATGTTAACATGGATTTACCTTTTAGAACAGATATTAAAGCAGAAATTAGAACTGAGGATGACAAACCTATATGGTCCAAACAATATCCTTATTCTATATCTGCAAATAATTTTGTTAATAAGGAAATCGAAAGTTTACTCGCAAAAGGGATTATACGACATAGTAAAAGCCCATATAATTCTCCCGTTTGGGTCGTTCCAAAAAAAGGAATAAATGAAGATGGTAGTCCGAAATTAAGACTGGTCATCGACTTTAAAAAAATTAATGAAAAAACAGTATCCGACAGGTACCCAATGCCTAATCCCGAGGTGATACTTTTTAATTTGGGAGAATCAAAATACTTTTCCACAATAGATTTAGAGTCTGGATTTCATCAGATATTGATGGAAGAAAACGATATAGAAAAAACAGCATTTTCTGTAAATAACGGAAAATATGAATACCTTAGAATGCCATTTGGACTTAAAAATGCTCCAAGTATATTTCAGAGAGCAATGAATAATATTTTACATGAATTTATAGGAAAATTTTGTCACGTATATGTTGACGACATAATAGTATATTCAAAAACTCTAAAGGAACATATATCTCATTTGAAATATATAGTACAAACCCTCGAAGAAGCCCATATGAAAATATCTATAGAAAAATCTAAATTTATAGAAACCGAGGTGGAATTTTTAGGATACGTTGTATCCCATAAAGTTATAAAAACTGATCCCAAAAAAGTAGAGACAATAAAAAATTACCCATATCCCAAGACGTTACGACAACTTAGAGGATTTTTAGGATTAACGGGATACTATAGAAAATTTATAGGAAATTATGCAACAATAGCTAAACCACTAACAAAACATTTAAAGGGAGAAAATGGTAAAATATCTCAGTATATGTCCAAAAAAACAATTATTAATCTTGATCAAGAAGGAATTGTTGCTTGTGAAACCTTAAAAAGAGCGTTACAAGAACAAGTTGAATTAGCTCAACCAAACTTTGAGAAAAAATTAATTTTAACTACTGACGCATCTAATGTTGCTGTAGGTGCAGTCTTATCCCAAGAAGGAAGACCAATAACATTTATTTCAAAGACATTAAACACCACCGAACAAAATTACGCAACAAACGAAAAAGAATTATTCGCCATAGTTTGGGCATTAAAGACATTACGCCATTATCTTTATGCAGTAAAAAATTTAGAAATTCATACGGATCATCAACCATTAGCATTTGCAATGTCCGAAAAAAATCCAAATGTTAAAATGAAAAGATGGCGAGCTTTTATTGAGGAGTTTTCTCCAAAAATTATTTATAAACCGGGAACAACAAATGTAGTTGCTGACGCATTATCAAGACAAGTATTAAATAATTTAACTAGTTCATGTGAGTCGAGTGACTCAAGTGATTCACTAATAGAAACCCAACATTCCGCAGAAAGTAGCGATGAGTACCAAATTCATGAAACAAAAAAACCTTTGAATCATTTCAAGCAGCAGATAGTAATCGATAATGGAGCAAGAATTACTGTCTTAGAGACTATTTTTTCTTTTAATAATAAACGTTTTTTAATTGAATATGACAGACCAGAAAATATAATTGGTATTTTAAAAGAATATATGAATCCAAAAGTAGTTACAGGAATATTTTGCACACCTGAAGTGCTATATGCAATAAAAAACATTTTGAAGGAGACATTTCCCACGATAAAATTTCTATATACTAAACTATTCCCTAATGATATATGCAATAAAGAAGATCAGGGATCGATAATCGAGCAAACACATAATAGAGCACATAGAAATTATAGGGAAAATTTGGCACAAATTAGGCAGCAATATTATTGGCCTTTAATGATAAAACAATTTAAACAGTACGCAAAAAATTGTAGCATATGTAATAGTAATAAATATGAAAGACATCCGAAACTAATTCCAATAGGGGAAGCACCAATACCAAACAAAGAGGGAGAACAGCTCCATATAGATATTTTTTTCGCACAAAAGCTTAAATTTCTTACATGTATAGATTCATATTCCAAATTTCTAATCGTAAAATATATAGAAGACAAATCAAATTTAGAAGAAAAAGTTTTGGAACTGTTACAAACATTTCCAAATGTTAAAAGTATAGTTATTGATAATGAACCAGGCTTAAGTACGATACAGTTCAAGTCTTTAATGGAAAGGATTAATGTGCAAATTTATTATTGTACACCACGCCACAGTACAAGTAATGGCCAAATAGAAAGAGTTCATTCAACACTGATTGAAATCTCCAGATGTTTAAAGCAAGAACACAGCTTAATTAGTAATTTTGAATCAATTATGAGAGCAGTTCAACAGTATAATAAAACAATTCATTCTGTAACAGGTAAACAACCTTGCAACATTTTATTTAATAAAGAGCCTCACGATAATATGAAAAATGTGTTGCAAAATGCTCAAGAGAAAATGCTAGAGCATCATAACAAGAAAAGACTTCAGAAAAGTTATCAGAAAGGAGATATTATTTATGAAAAAATTTATGGGGAAAGAAATAAATTGAACCCCAAGTACAAAAGACAAGTAGTATTAGAAGATTTAGGAAATACAATTAAAATACAAAACAGAAACAGAATAATACATAAAGATAATATTAAATCTTAAAATTCTTTAGGTTCACAATGTTATACATCATCATACTTTATACGGCAATGCCATTCATCACAGCTCAAATCGAAATCATGGATCTCAATCACGGGAATGGATATTCCCTTCTGAACCTAGAAAAAGTAAAGTTGGTTGAAAGATACGACAGAATTACATATCTTATTAATACAACAATGTACAAAGAAATAGTTGACAATTTAGAGGAAATGGCACTCAAAGAAAAAGAACCAAATCCGCTTGTAATGGCTAAAATTAAGCATATTAGAACTCAGATATATACACTCACCCCACATCATAGAATTGAGAAAAGGATTAGTTAATATTATAGGGACAGGTCTTAAATATATTTATGGCGTCATGGACGACGAAGACCGTCAAGAAATAGAAGGCAAATTAGAAATAAATACAATCAATGCCCACAATGCAATCGAACAAATCAATGTTCAGAAAAACATTAATGAAAAATTTAACTACCAAATTAAAGCTATTAGCGATAATACTAACAATCACTACAGGAAATTATTTCAGAATATAAACGCAGTTAGCTCAGAATTAAATAAAATATCAAAGGAACGGTGGACAAACAAACTGTTGGGGAATTTAATGCATATTGAGACTAATATCGTAAGAATAAAAGAGATCATAATGACGAGCCAAAATAACCTCTTAAGTAGAGATATTATTTCAGATGACGATAGTTTAAAATTGAATATAACTTTTGAAAAATTGGGTAAGATCAAAATTGTAATTGTCACTCAAAACGAAAATATTGTGATTTTAGTAAAGATTCCTAGTTTTACTAAAGAGACCTATCAATCAATATACATTCAACCTATACCGAATATAAATCAAGCAGAATTAAATATAGAAGAAAAGGAAATTTTATGTCTAAATGATATCACATATAAAAAGACTTCCATAAAAAAAGAATTAGAAGAATACAAAGACGATTGCATCGAATATTTATTTAGGAGTCAAATTAAGATGAATTGTAAATATAAGTATAATAACCAATCAAAAGTAATAGAAATGGATACAAACCATATTTACGTAATCAATGCAAACAATAAAACCATTTATCACAACTGTAATTCTAACAACTTTACTATTAACGGTAATTATTTAATACGATTTGAAAATTGTAATGTTCAAATTGATAACTTAGTCTATAGACATCGTAAGCCTCTCACAATGAAATTATTACCAAATCCAGTTAAGGTTATTAATATTACAATCACAAAGAATTTAAGTATGGAAGAAATACATTTTCAAAACATTAAAAATATTCAGGAAATAACAGAACTCAGGTATGAAGCAAAAAAAAGTAAAATGATAAATTACAGTCTGATAACAATTGTCAGCCTTATAATAGTAATACTAATAATCTGTAAATACAAAAAGAATAAAAGCACACAGGTTAAAATTAACATTGAACAAATTCCAATGCAAGATCAAGCCCAACCTATAGATCAAATGATGGAAAGAATCAAGCACTATTCCTCTTTGAATCGGGACGCTTCAATTTAGTGGTGGGGGAGTTAATACCACCAGTTCACATTACATGAACATATTCTTTATCTGTCATAAATATGTAACATGACACTTACGACCCATATGGTCCGTATTAAGTATCCGTAAGTAACATTATGTGTACTTTGCTAATACTGTCCGCCTTAGGTGGTCCAAAAATGTAACTCATAGATTGTAAGATGAATCTTCCCACTTGGAACATATGTCCTACATATGTCCTATCTCAAGTGGATTGTAGATATACTTCCTAGAATGTAAGATTAATATTTGTATCTAGGCTTAAGCAAAATATTGTATTTAAGAAAATGTAATAAAGAAAACGAGGCAGTTGCCCGTAGTTGCCCACGAAAACTAGGAAAAATATTTTGCGGACAGAGGAATGTAAGGTAGTTTTATTTGGTGGCCCAGGGTATAAGCAGTATATCCGTCGTCCACCAAATACTGAATATAATCCGCAAACCACTCTTAAGACCGTCAAACATGGTAGTGCATGGTGGGAAAGTTTCTCGTGCAACGGCGTGGCACTAATCCATCTGATAAAAGAAACCATGGATCAATATGTGTATGTGAATATATTGAAAAAAGTTATATTGCCATTCACGGAAGAAATATACCATTAAACTATTGTTTAAAAAAACCCCAAAATG